>NC_056732.1:978447623-978455123 GCF_019279795.1 Protopterus annectens | reverse complement strand
TTTTGGGTGAGAAATGATCATTTCAAAAGCATAGACGTGTGCATCTTACTACATTTTGGCCAATGCTGAGCATGTAGGAAAGAGTGAGGTATTTATCTGCTGCAATTAACTGCTACTGCTTTTCATATATATAGTCTGTATATGGAGCTGGGGGAGGGGTTGTACAGAGCTTTGAGGAGGAATTAAGTGCACAGTAGTTTCATGTTACTTTGCTATCGGGTGCATTTACAGGCAGGCAGCAGAGATCGGATGACTTCTTTCAGCAATTTAGCAAGCCTCTTGGGAGGAAGAATGGCTTGCATTCAAAGGTATTTTAATTCTCAAGTCAGGGACTGAAGCCACAGAAAGCATGTTCTTCCAGGCTTCATGGAGCATTCGGAAGCTGAAGGAAAGTGGTATCCGTAGAGCTTAGTAAGCTGATCTGACAAAAGTGATGGCAAACAGATAAAGCGAAGGCAGAAGTGGGTGACCTGCATTGGCAACGGAGGTAATCAGGGTAGTGGGGCTAAACAAATGAAAGGAATAGGGCACACTACAGTGAAAAATGAGTTTCAGCCATTGCTGATGTGTTTGTCTTTAGGTTCAGATACATGGATGTTACTTCTGTGTGCTTATTTCTAAATTAAGAGTTTTTGGGTTGTAAGTGAAGAGGAGATGCCTGCAATACGGGAAAAGTTCTATATTTGTTATATACTGGTTTGTCCAGTCTAGAAATGAGGATATAATAGTATTAAATGTAAGACCAAGGAAGACAGAGGAAACACACTGAGATGATAACTGTTATGAATTGGTCACCAGGATGTGGATTATCTGGATACTCAAACAAATGTGGTATTTACAGAAAGGAGACAGACATATGTTATATGGCCATGAAGCAGAGTACCTTACTGATGGAAGGTTTCACCATCACTGTGACCCATGACAAGAAACTTGCTATTGTGGCCTATAGAAACTGTATTGCAGAAATGCATCATGAACATTATCCACATCAGGACAAAATAAATAACAGCTTCTAGTGGTGCAGAACACAGACCCAGTGATAGCCATGCAGATATGTGTGTGAATGATTTCTGTAATATGAATAGTTAATGGGATATCAAACATATGTGGAAAAAGAATAAATCTGTTTAAAGGCATTATGTGGCAGAAAAGGTCAGCCGGTAGAGCATGATATCAAAGAAGGGTAACAGATAGTATTTGAAATAACTGACAAAGCAAAACTAAGAAGTTTTAGTCAAAAAAAGCATCAATGAGATCTTTATAAATTGTTTTCATTAGATGAATCTTGAAATGGCAAAGTCAGAGGTGTCATTAGAGCAAGTTTACATTTCGGAATAGTTGATCTGGAAAACATATTGTTTCACCACTTAAATATTACCCACTTAGATTTAAGTTTATATAACCTGATTCCTTAACATTTTGCCAGGTGATGTTTATGCTTGAGCCATGCTACAGAAAAGCCCTCTTTGTGTGAAAGGGACTTACACATCAGACCGTTTACTACCCCATGCAAATCCTCCTGTGTCCAGGTGGTGTAATGCCCTGTCACCTTGCAGTACACCACTCACATGGCACACATCAGACACTCTGTCTGGCAAGGTCAAAAGTTGCACAGCCTTCCAAGCTACAACTGTGTGTATTTTCAAGGAGGCCTTCGAATGGAAATTATAAGTAGGGGTGCAGAGTGCTGATGGAGGTGACACTTAAAATGCTGCATTATCAATGTTTTCATATATTAGATATGTTAGCTTGTAGTTTTAACACTCAGGGTTTTGAGTACTGTTCTTTAAGTACAGAAAGTACAGTTTCGCAAGTAAACTTACCATAACAATAGATGTTAAAATGATCACTGATGCAGTAGCCTAAGCTATGCAGGGTTAAACCTTGCATAGGATATAACAGCTGGCAAGCTTCCAAAGCTTCAGGGTACCTTCTATATGCCCAAACCGGGTTTAGTTGTCAAGTCCTTCAGAGCTTTCTTGCCAACTGAAAGAGGGATGCCAAGCCCTGAGAGGACATTGCTTGGAAAAGAAAAACTACATGTCCACACTCTGACACAAAAATGCACCAAACAAAGGGGGGGGGGGGAATTGAGGGACAGAGTGGCTACTGCAGCAGTGATCAAAATGAAGGACATAGTACTGTTGTGTGTGTAAATGTACCAAAACAGTACAAGTTTGAATGATCACTGCTGTAGTAGCCTAAGCTATATGGGTAGATTACTATTCTTCATAACAACTGGAAGGTGTGAGGTGAAGGGTCCAGGAGCTCCTGGAGAATGGTTCTAGCAAAGCTTGTCCTAGACCAGGAAAAGGAATCTAGTTGATAGTGCTTTGTAATAGTTTGCACAGAGGACTAAGTTGCTGCACCTAGAATACTTATGGAGTCCAACCCTTTCCCAAAATCTATAGATGAAACCAAAGCATTGGTAGAGTGTGCCTTGACCCTGCCTGTAATTGTTTTACTGTGGTAGCAATTACAAAAAGTAACAGCCCTAGACAACCATTTGGAAATAGTCTGTTTTCACACATGTTGTCCCTTCTTCTTACCTTCCCAAGAAATAAATGACTGATCAGAAGTTCTGAAAGATTTGTTCTGTCAGAATAGTACCTGAGTTGTCTGTTCATAGGTTCATAGGTGTTTACCAGGCTAATGACCACAAGGGCCTTTTTAAGCCTAGACATGCATCCCAAATCTTTGACAAGTTCTGATGCCCTTGATAAGTATAAGCATGGGCCTGGGAGATGCACCATTTACAGGTTGCCTGTGTCCATTAGAGACACAGGTGCCAAACCAGGGATCAATTTACAGTTCCCCATCCAATTGTCCAAGTTGCGCTGGAATTGGGTTAGGGAGGAACTGTGCTTTACATAGATGGGGAGCTTGTTCCATAGATGTGGTAGTCTCTGGGATACATCCAAAGAATGAAGTATCCTTTCTCCTTCATTTTTGGGTTCTAGAAAGAAAACAGGGAGATGGATAGTTTTGGTTAAAGCATACTTGGGTATCACTTCAGTCATAAAAGAAGAATTAGATTTCAAAGATACCCTGTCACTGTGAAAAATGAGATAAGGTTGATCTAACACAAGAGCTTGTAACTCAGATTTTCTTGTGCTGGTCAGAGCAATCAGCAACAGTGATTTCCATGTTAAGAACATAAGTCAGCTAGCTTCTCTAACACAAAATTATGATTGCAAGGATGAACAACCAGTCTTCTGGAAGGCTTCTTATGCAGCACCCCTTTCAAAAACATTTTGCCATGAGAATGCATTGAAAGAGGGGGATCCATAGGCAGACTTGCTGAAATGGCTGACAAATTAACCTTGATGGAGAAGTAAGACAGGCAATAGGATAGCAACTCACTCAAATACTATATGAGTGCTGGTTGTTTTGTTGGCACCAAGTAGAAAAACGTTTCCATTTGGAAATATATGACTTTCTAGTAGCAGACCTTCTTGCCTCCATTAGTACCTGCTGCATATCCTCAGAAAACAGGTGCCTAAAAGGTATTAAGACCCTATCATCCAGGCAGATAGTTGTATTTGTTTAGGGTTGGGATGTATCAAACACTCCTGTTCTTGTATGAGTAAATCCAGTCTGTGAGAAAGCTTGTGATAATTACCCCTGGCCTGTTCCAAAAGAAAGGAGAATGACTGTTACCTGGGCCAGAAGGGCATCACCACAATGATCTTTGGGGAATTCCTCCTGAATCTTTAGAAGTACCCTGGATACTATCAGTTCATAGGTGTATACTAGGCTAATGACCACTGGAGCCCTTATAGGCCTAGCTGTGCAATCCAGATATGACCCACAAATTTGATTTATATAGGGATTAATATACTGACTGCCTGTGTCCATCAGAGACATAGATGCCAGACCAGGTTTGAATTTCTGATTACCCACCCATAGATCCAAGTTGCACTTAAATAGGGATAGGGGTGAACTCTGATTCAAATAGATGGGGAGCCTGTTCCAGAGAATGGTAATTTTCTGAGAAACATACCTGTCTGTCCAATGTGTCCCATTTATCAGTGGAAATGGTGGAAAGCATACAGGAACATTCCTGTCCAAAGGAAAAAAGGCATCTGTCTTCCAGGCCTTCTTGCATGGAGTCATGGAACAGAATTTTACCAGTTAATTCCTTAGGGAGGAGGCAAAAAGGTCTACCTGAATAATTCTCCACAGATGGATCAAATCCTGAGAGACCCCCTTGATCTATTTTCCATTGATGAGAGTCTCCCTTTGTCCTGATAGCTTGTCTGCCACATCATTTGCTCTAATAGAATATAAGATGTCTGTAGAGTAGGAGTGTGCTGTAAAGCTATATCCCATGCTATTTTGCAAAGAGAGTAAGATATCAATCCCCCTTGCTTATTTATGCACCCCATCACTGTATTGTCTGTAACCACATGAGGTCCTGGGGACTACAGATGATTCAGAGAGTTGAGAACCTTTATAAGAACTAGCATCTCTTGTATATTTTGTCTGTCTTTATTGTCCCAGAGACCTTGCACTTTTATTCCTCTAGACACTGCTCCCCAAATGAAGTCTGAGGTGTCTGTTGTGACTGACTACTTTGAAAGAGAAGGGGAGAATGGGAGACCTGAATTCAGGGATATTTGATGTGTCCACCAAGAGAATTATCTTTTCACAAATCCCAGAACTAGAATTTGAAAAGACAATGGGTGTAGATGTTGGGACCAAAGATACTTCAGATAACACTGTATTGTTCTCATGTGGAGTTTTGCAAGAGGTAAAATGAGAATTATGGATGCCATGAGACCCAGAATTTCCCAAGTCTGAGTGGAAACCCTCTGGAATAGATCTAAATATAGATTTATTTTTTCCCACGGAAGAAAAGCTGTTTGTACTGAGGGGTCATGCAGGCACCCCAGAAATACAATCTTGTGTGATGGTGTCAAGAAAAGACGTTTGAATATTTTCTTGGAATCTCAGCCTGTGCAGGAGATCTGTTACCCAAGTGAGAGATTCCTGACATTTCAAAAAAGACTTTATAAACATAAGCAAGTCATCGAAATTTGGAAAAATGTGGATACCCTGTAGTTTACAATATGCTAGGACAGGAGATGGACATTTTGTGAACACTCTTGGAGCAATGGATAGCTCAAAGGGTAATGTGATCCAGACACACAAAACCTAAAGAAATGTCTAAACTCTGGGCAAATAGGAATGAATGTGATGATAAGCATCTTTTAAATCTAAATTTATTAAGAAACTCACATGGGGAAGAAGGGGTAACAGGCTGTGAAGTGAAAGTGTTTTGATCATGGACACTTTAATAAACTGATTCAGGAAAGAAATATCTATAATTGGTCTCCAGGAATTTTCTTTCTTTGACACTAAAAAAATTATTGAATAAAATTATTTTCCTATCTGGTAAGGAGGAACTGCTTCTACTAGCTCCTTGGGCAGCATGTGACGTTAAGATGGGAGGGAAGAGAAAGGTTTGGTTTGGCAGATGAGGAGGAATTCCCTGAAAAAGAGGAATTTCCTTCCACTGCCATCTATATCCCAAACTGGATCAGCTTCAGAACCCATTTGTCTGAAACAATTTGTTGCCAAAGAGAGAAATGGAAAGTTAAACTTTCTAGCAGGGGTAACGAACTGGATCCCTTAAATATTCACTCTGCTGTATTTGTCTGTCCTTTATTTCTTTTTTGGAACCTCCCTGACATTGTTTTTTAAATGTCTACTTACCAGCATTCTGCTGAGACTGTTTAATTTGTTTCTTGCCAAAACTGGACTAAGAAGTAGAAAATCCCTTGTAGAATTTATTGGAGGACTGAAAAATCTGAGAAATTCCTTGAATCAGCTTACCTTTCACATTATACTATTTCTTAACCTCTGCAATAGAGGGTCCAAAACCTAAACTCTATCCAAAGAGCAAAATAACACAAGAAAAGAAATTGAGAGAGAAAGAAAGAGAGAGACAGGAAGAGAGAGTAGGAAAAAAGCTGGGCATCAGTTATTAAACTCCAAGGAGTTTGTAAGTGAAAACATTACATTAAGCTGAAATACCTGGGCATCAGTAACAAAACTCCAAGAAACTTGTAAGTGACATTACATTACATTTAAATAGCTTACATATAACATTACAATTTAAATAGCTTATATATAATATTACAACTCTAATGACGGCAGTGGTGCACCGGTTAGCGTTGTCGCCTCACAGCAAGAGGTTCTTCCATTTGATTCTTGGCTGGAGCGCCTTCTGTGTGGAGTCTGCATGTCCTCCCCGCAGTTGATTGACATCTAAAGACATGCAGGTAGGTGTGTGCATGAATGGGTGTGCCTTCTTTGAAGGTTGGGTGTCGGGCTGGCAACTTGGCACTGTAAATATCCACTGCCAATCATTAGCAGACCGGAGTTCCGCTGTGGCGACCCCTAACCAGGAAAAGCCAAAAGAAAGAAGATATATAATATTACAACTCACTGATCACTGCTAAATAAAATGCAACTCACTGGCTGTGTTAGTCATATGCACACCTCTCAACCTCTTAGAGCAATAAATCTGGACAAAGCCATAAATAATGGGGGACAAAGGCCTAAAAACAGGGACAATTTTTAAATATTGCTCTTTCTTAGAAAATTGATAGAATAGGAAGTTTTGTGCTAGCATGAATTTTCTGAAGGGTATGAAATTTGAAACTGAAATGTTTGTCATTATTTTCTGACTTCTATCTTTAATGACTTGCCAAAGAATTGCCAGAAAACCACAATTTTATGAAAAATGGACCAAAAATATAAGGCAAAAATCTGGACATTCTGCGAAAATCTGTACAGCTGAGAGATATGGTCATATGAAATAATAGCTAATATTACAATATTTACAGTGATTCACTTTTTTTTTTTACTTTTTTCCATTTTTGTGTAACTCCAGAGTTGGTATAAGTGGGTGTGGGGTTGCAGGGCAAATTTCCCTCAAAATGCATTTTTTTTTTGTTTTCTTTCATATGGATGAAGTTATAACTGTCTGTGTTTGTCTTATTATAACTTTGCCCAGACATTCCTTGTCTATTCAGTCAACTCATGTCCCTTGTAGGGCAGGAGAAGGAATTACTCTATCCCACAGCGAACCATCCATTATGGAAAATTTTGTTTTATTTATTTACTTTTGTGTTCCTGGGTGATCACAGTAAGCCTAATACCTATTTTCAGGGAAGTCTTAAGGTGCTATTTATGCTAACTATGAGAACTGGCCATGATATTGAGGAACCTCCTGTTCTCTTTTGAAGGAGGTTATGGTAGAGAAAACTTCCTTAGAGAGGGATTTTTCCCTGATCTGTGAATGAATATTGAGTTATGGGAGTGCAAAATGTTTGTCTGATAGCTTTAAATTTATGAATAATTCTTGGACTGTGGCTGTATGGAAAGAGAAATTGTCAGTTAATGTTTTGCAGCAGCTGGCAACATCATTACCTCAGATGCTGATGGTACAAATAGTTTCAGATCAGGTTTAACAGAAGGAATTACAAAAGA
>NC_056732.1:978347623-978442623 GCF_019279795.1 Protopterus annectens | reverse complement strand
ACTGGAAAAAACAATCGTACATTAAAGGAAAGAGTGCTTGAACACATTAATGATATATATAATAAGAAAGTTAGTAATGTGTTGGCCAAACATGTGACTGAATTGGGTGATACCCACCGATTTAAGTTTTTGTCTTGCACAAAGTTGACACTAATATTAGAGAAAGTGATATTGTCAGTGAAACAGAGTATATAGAGTTAAGATAGATATTAGATCTGAGGGCTAATGCATACCTGGGTCTTAATAATGCTGTGTCTTTAAAACCGGTCTTAAAGAAAAGAGGCTTGCATCACTAATTGACATCATGTGATTTGATATATTTTATCTGTATGGGTGGTTATTTGTATAAAAGGTTTTTAATGAATGTGATTTTTGTTATGGTCTGAAGAAGTGGGTTTGCCGCAAAAACACTTACCAGTTCTTATTTTTTCTTATTTTTTATTACTATTAAATTGGATTTTACTCTAACTTCAGCCTTGTGGACGTCTACTTTTGGATTATGGTGTATAAAATGACATTGTGTAAAATAATGGAGCAGTAAGTGAACATCTTGACAGGGCCTTCCATACCAGTTGTACCAGCAGCAGATAACAAGGTGGGGAGTCAGGTTAGGAGCACACAGCAGCAAAGAGGTGGCATCTGGCCCACTTCAAGGGCTATGACACAGACACCATAGAATAAACTGGGTGCTGTGCAGGGCAGTGATAGACTAGCTTTAGCTGGCATCAGATATCACCATATCCACACTAGTTAGGGAGTGGGCAAGACACAGCCATCATCACTTGTAAGTTGCGGGGACACAGTGACGGACACTCTTGGGAGGAAAGGTATAGAAAATGTGAATAAGATATTAAAGAGCAAAGACATCACAATCTCAGTAAAGGCCCAGATAGTCAAAGCTATAGCTTCTCAGTATTAGCACGAGGCTGTGAGTTTTGGACCATAAGTAAGGTGTTACACTAGAAAATCAGTGTTTTTGAACTGGGGAAATGCAGAAAGGTTTTGAGAATTACACAGACTGCAACAAGATCAAATCAGTCAACAGTTCAGGAAATAAATCCAGTTTGTTCACTGGAAGGTCAAATAATAAAAGTAAAATGTAAATACTTTGGCCACATAATGTGAAGATATGATTCACTGGCAAAGGCATTGATATTGGGCAGATTGTATGCAAAAGGAGAAGAAGGTGTCAAAAGCTAAGATGGACAGACAGTATTATTTAAGTTATGAATGTGAATTTACAAAAACGTAAAGACAGCCTTGTATGCTAAACTCCTTGAACTCATACAGAGTTGGACTTGACTAATGAATAAACAACAGTAACAACAAATGCATGTTTGTTTATGTCACCTTCATATTTGCTCTGCATAGCCTACTTTTATTACTTACATGCCTTGTTCATTCCTATGTCACACATTTCAGATAGTGGTGACCTTTAGATGGTTCTTTGCATATCAGGAGTCTGCAAATACATTTGTGTGCTGTCACCCCAGATGGCACATGCCTTTTTTATGCATCCACTGTCTAAAACCCTCTACATCAACCACAAGATGCAGCATGGAGCAATGGCATAGTTTGCTAACTGGCAACTCCTGACTTGCATAGCAAGTTTACCTGTGTCAGTATCAGCACTACTCTCCTCGTAGTACGCTGCTTGAGACATAGCTAACTTGAAATGTCAGTTGTTTATATTTGCTTGGAGAAAAATACACTAAATGAATAAAAACAAAACAAAACCAAAAAGAAAAAAAATGTTACAAATCCACCATGTAGCCAGGCAAGAATTTCAACCAGTGCATTTATTCTGGTACCTTGGCCTTTTGCCTTCTCAGGAATAAATTGACATACACAATGTGCCCAATATATATATGCTGCAAACACTAACAGTCATTCAATTATTGCATTATTACCATCAATTAAGAAACTTATGATTCCCAAATAAGGGCATAGAATACCCCATTACAAAAGTGAAATAAAATATGCTGCATACAATGTTTATAAATTCAAACCAACAACTTTACAACAATACTTAAAACATTTAAACTGCATACGTTATTACAATATTATATTACTATCAACATTCATGCCCCTAGGGAAAAGTGTTCTAAAACTCAAAATTATTCTACACTCTAATCTGTCCAAAGTCTCTTTAAAACTGCCCCCAAACTTTAAATGAGGATATAAAAGCATGCTGAAAAACAAACTATCACTGGATCCGCCATGTGCACTAATAAAATAATGTCCCACAGGACTACCCATGTTGCATCTCCTGATATCCCCTATGTGCTCAATAATCCTAACCTTAACCTTCCTCTTTGTCTGTCCCACATACCATTTAATAAGTTGGCATCTACATCCAATAATATACACTACACCCTGGGATTTGTAAGTTTTTTTCTTTTTGGTTTTGTTTTATGTTTATATTTGCTTACCTGAGTATTGGGTCATGTTATATTACGTTTTAATGTAATAGATCTCATGCCTCCTATTCTACACAGATGACTCATGCAGAGAACACGTAGATCAGTGTGCATTGAGATATGGCTTATTAATTCCATTCCTTGTTATATCAGCATCTGGTTTTCATAATTCTGTATTATTTCACTGTTTCTTGTTCCATATCACCAAGATTAATTTAAGAAACAGTGATATCGCCACTTTTAGAGAGTCCACCATTACTATCCTGATGTCTCCCTTCACTAACCAGTTGGTTGGTTGAGTTATTCCTCTTTAAGGTGAGAGCTGGCACATTCATTCTCCTACTAAGGTGAGAGCCTTACAGCCTATTCATTCAATGATAAGGGAGAGAGCTCATAGGGCCATTTGTACTCCTTATAAGCAACAGTCTAGTATTGGGCATAGCTAACATTTGTCAGTGGGTGGAAACTCCTATATACATTGCTAATCAAGGGAAGCCTGATGTAAACTTCCATATACATGTGCGTGCCTCCCACGGTTACATGTACTTAATCCACCCATAGCTGTTTCTGACATTCCAGCACACTCCTGTATGGTCCAGCCTACTTCTGACATTTCTGTACACTGCTGTGTGGTCCAGCAGTGCAGACGGTCAAGCCACCTTCTTCCTCCCAGGATGAGTGAACTAGTGTTGACCTCTCACTCCCACCCTTCCCATGCCAGACTTTCCAGAACTCAGCCTGCTACTTTACTTAGTTGTTTGCATTTGTTAACTCCAGTAAAACTCAGATCCTACGGGAATACTTTCAGGCTCAGCCCAGTAGAGTATAATTAATAATCACAATGAGTAACAATGATTAACAATGAGTAACAATGAGAACAAACAGTGTATGTTATATATAAGAACACTGTGGTTGATAAGGTTTCTAAAAAAAAAACAACAAAAATAACTCCATCTGTCTGAGTCATAGTCAGGTCTTTATCTCTCTGTGCCACAGGCTTGGGGCAACACTCCAGTTTCTTAGTTTTCACACCAGATTTTTAATACACCATTATGTGGTCTCTGTGCACATCTGTCCAAAAATTTGGCTTCACAAACTGACTGTAATAGTTCATGAAGTGAGGACTCATAGGTAGTATGTTGACATTCTAATGTGAAAATATTGAGCAATGATGGCTTTATGGATCCTTGTTTGTTCCAGGTATTGCAAACATAATTAAGCGTAAATAATTGAAATTAAACCACCTTTACCATTTACTAAGAGTTTCACACCAGATCTTAACACCCCCTAATAATGCCTGTCTTACAAACTATGTGAATTCTCATTGCGCAATTCTATCCAAAAAATCTCATTGTCCACTAAATGCAGAATAACACTCTAATTGTACTTCTTTCATGTGGAGGGGACTCATCAATGGCATATTGAAAACCTGATACCAAAATGTTAAGAAATTATGAAGTTAATGGAGTTTTAGTAGTAAAGAATGACATTTTAGCATTTTTGTATAGCCAGCTGATACAGGGGGGGGGGGGGGATAAAGCCATGGCAATGACCCAGGACTCTAGAGTTAATGGCTCCAGACCTTTAAGATATGTGGAAATGGAAAGAAAGGAGTAGGGAGATTTTTTCTGCTTGCTTCTGGTCAGAGTGAAGGACTGTAATGAGGTGTCTGGTGGAGGGTGTGCCTCTTCTGCAGTCACAGTGAAGATCAGGGCTGTGCTCTGAGGCACGGCTAAAGAATGAGGGTGGGCTGAGAAGTAATATCATCCTTGGGCCCCAGTGACCTTGCTTTAGGCATTGTAATGTCCTTATAATGCAATGCCAGCATTCTGTACTATGAAGCCAGAAAGTGACATTATCCCAACTCCATGTGACTATGGTGGTCCACGCTTCTCCGATGCCTTTTACTTTTCCAGCACTGGGGGTGTCTTGACAGAATTACCACTTGGCAAGAGATTACTTCATGATACAGGACTCATGGAGGATGGTGCATCATTAGGAAGATAATTATGAACCTAACTGGCAAGTACCTGGAAATGCTAAAAAATGCAGAACACTTTTTAAACTGAACAAACACCTATAGCTTCACTGTTTCTTGCCATATTCAGACAACATTCTTAGTAGACCATCTACATTTCCCTAATTGCTGAAACTTGCAATTGTCATTGTGTAGTTCTGTCCAAAAATGTTGTTTTGCAAAATTACTTCAAAATAGAGAAGCCGCAATGGTACAGTGGTAGCATTGTTGCCTCACAGCAAGAGGTTCTCCTGTTCGATTCTCGGCAGGCGTGCCTTCTGTGTGGAGTCTGCATGTCCTCCCCATGGTCGAGTGGCATTCGAAAGACATGCATGAATGGGTGTACCTTCATTGAAGGTTGGGTGTCAGGCTGGCAAATCGGCACGATAAAAATCTACTGCGAATCATTAGCAGACTGGAGTTCTGCTGTGGCGACCCCTAACCGAGAAAAGCTGAGAAGACAAATAAACTTCAAAATATTTTAGATAAAGTTGCACAGGAACAGTCTCATTCATATCTCCTGAAAAGGAGGCTGATGGATGATATGATGAACATTTGATCTACAAATCTTAAGAAATGGTGTACTCATTGAGTGCTTCTTTTAATGGTAAACTTGCTAACATCTGAATTGGGCATCCAGCTTAGGAAAAAAAAATATTGCATTTCCGAGAATAAGAAGTGCTCAACTTTTATGGTTGCCACCACTGAGTGACTTTTAAGGGTCTTACTAATCTTTACTGCTGTCATGTGTTCCTGGAGCCATTTGCTAGTTCTTATAGTAGATGCGTTTTTTTGTCATTATATATATCCTTGTTGCCTCCAGTTTTATCTAGTCAGCCTGATTAAGATAAATCATCAACATGAGACAGCCAATCAGATTCCTTCTTTTTTTCTTTCTTTCTTTCTTTCTTTCTTGCTTGCTTCCAGGATTGTCATGTTTTTGTACAGTTACACAGGTGCACTTTAAGTATCTCTTGTGAGTGGCTATTGCCCAGAGTCCTAGGATAATGTCCTGACTACTCTGACCTAAAATCTGCCCTGACAACTACTTAGCTATATCACATGAGTAATAATCTCCCACAGGTTTATAAAAATAGACCCAGGGCATAGCTATGTAGAGTTCCCAAGAACACTGGGTATGAACTGTAATCTGAGCATCAGACCAATCAATTTTTTCTGGAATTTGATGATCATGTCTGCGATAAATCACATTCAGATATTATTTATGTACAAATTTATAAGGCTAGAAAATGAAAAGTTGCCAGACTTTATGAGTACTGATGACAAATAGATTAGTGATAAGGTTCATATCCCATATTACAACACAACTGAGTATGTAATTAAATATACAGTACATAATTGGGAGTTTTAAATATTGCCCTGAAGCACTTATTCATTTTGTAAGGTGAAAAACAACTAGAGGGTATTACTCAGAACTCCTGCTTTTTTGTTTATATGCAGCCAAATAGTTTGACAAATATGATTACAAGCAATGCAGCTATGGGAATACTGCAGCATTTCTAACAATCCCAAAGCTAGGATATGTGCACAATTTTAGTATTTCACTTTAAAAACACTTTAATTGTTTGAGCAGTATTGCTGATAAATACAGACTCATATGAGATATAGTACATCAAAGTTCATTTGGGTATTTAGACTTATTGGTATAACATATTAATAAATCCAAAGACATGTATAACATGTAGTGCATCGGGTTCCTATCACTTCATCGAACTGTGTATTCACCGACACTCACCTCTTCGACACCAATCCATCGACGTCCATATCATCGACAATTCTGGTAAGCGATCTTCCCCCTCACAGGACCCATGGTAGCGCTTCTTCCTGTGTAACACCGATCAGGGTTTACGTGGTTCCGTATAATTTACCTTTAAAGCGCTACCATGGGTCCTGTGAGGGGGAAGATCGCTTACCGGAATTGTCGATGATATGGACGTCGATGGATTGGTGTTGAAGAGGTGAGTGTCGGTGAATACACAGTTTGATGAAGTGATAGGAACCCAGTGCATCACACGTCCTTCACCTTTTTATGCTTACATCTTAATTTATTTAATTTCCTTAAAAACTTGTAATCAGCTTTAATATCACGTTTTTTGAGTTAAGAAATTATGAGCATCTTGAAGTCTGAATGTCTTGGCTGTCTGCCATTGTATCAGAATCAATACTATTTGTCTTATATTTACCTGAATTCCCTAATTTCTTATGCTTCAGTTTTAAGAGAAAAGCAATGTTATGATTTTAGGAATTTCTATAATGGCCTGTGTCCATACATCTTTGCAATACTAGCTTCTATCCATATGCATCTTTTCTCTGCTTCCTTTTGGTACACAGCTGACCTCTCAGACACGGTGTTTTTTTTTAACCACCTATCTATTAAGACATTTTTCTTATATCAGTTAATAAACATCAGGTTACTATTGCTGGTACGTGGATGGAAAGAGAATGTGGCAATATTAGTTGTCGTTTTAACATTTGCCTGTCCCACAAATGTAAACAAGTCTGGTAGAAGCTGTCTCCTGATATACTCACAAGATAGAAATCACTTAGGTAATAATTCAACTTTCATCATTTGTATAAACATCTTCAAAGAATTTGCACCATATTTGTGCACAGATATCAGTCCATTTATCATTTTTTTTCTATTTTAAGCTTCACTTTTTTGTGTTGCTCCTATCTTTTATAAATATGTATCTTCACACCACTTGGATGTAATGTACTACAACTTTGTGCAAATTATAATAGGAGGTTCTCTTGTATGCTAGTAACTTTTCAGGCTATTGGCATTCATTTTATACTGTTGCTTCAATTCTGCTTATTTCTACATTCATGCAAATTATACTTGTTCTTATGAATCATGCCGCCATTGCTAATATTTAATGTTTTCATTTATCTTCTTCTGTTAATTATGCCCGAGTATTATATTTATTGCATCGTATATTCTGGTATGTACATTTTAATTGTAACTTCAACTGTGTATTATAAACTGTTGTATTTAATACAACTTTTTTTCCCCAGGTCTCATCTGACAATGAGTCATGCCTAGTGAGATTTGTCAGGCTATCAAATGCAATGCAGACCAGCAAGCAAGCAAACAACAGAGTTTTGAAGTCATGTCCTGTGGCTTCCCTGCCAAATGCAGCTGAATCCTCAAAATGTTGTTCTTAGTAATCAATGGTTAGACTTCAATTGTACTCCAGGTTAATGTACTTCTTTCCCCTCCTTACACCTCCTCTTTCAACACTAACCCCCTCCCTAAACTAATCATCTAACTATTAATTTAAACATTTGGAAACTATGCATCATTCTGTCTCTAGCATTTTACAATATGTTATGAATATAAACTATAAATATTCTCCTATTACTACAAAAGTACCTGCCTATAATGCATCCATTAGTGTATTCCTACATATGTAACCGTTGTACAATATGTGTAACAAAGTCATAAATGTAGAACTGTGTACAATATGTGTATCAAAGTCATAAATGTAAAGCTGTGTACAGTATGTGTAACAAAGTCATAAAATATAGAGCTGTGTATAATATGTGTAAGAAAGTTTTATATGTGGAGCTTTTCTCTCCTGGCCTCTGCTGAAAATGGGTTATGTAACCCAGTCAGACTATCCCGGTAAGCAAATGTTAAATAAATAAATAAATAAATAATTGTAACTGTAATACCCAGTGATAACAGTCCCCCCCCCCCCCTGCCAAAAATGGTGTTACCAGAAGCTGCTTGTTGCTCCACAACATAGCTGGCAGTATTACAAATACATCTTTTCATTGGTAGCAACATTATCAATAAAGTGTGGTCCTTAGTATGCTCATTCATAATAAAGCACTGCTAGGGTAGACATAAAATAGAATTTACTTGTCATTATACTATTTTTTGCTTGTTGCGTATATAAATGAATACCGCAATCACTCTTCTGATAAACTCTGCATTTCACTAATCCAGATCTACAGTGGTCCCTATTCCCAAATTAATGTGGTGTATCAGACTTCAACGATCTTAATATTCTTATTGTTTAAACATCCCTCTTAGCAACACTCATAGCATAGCATAGTGACATGAGCACACATTCAATTATAAAAGAGAAAACAAAACCTTATGAATATTTGTTTCATTTGTACACATTGTACTGATATGATTTTTGCCTTAACAATTATTCAGTTTAACATAGATTGCTCACATCCAGCCTTCACTGAAATATCACTCCTCCTGAAGATTATTCTGTATGTATTGTTCCCATGGATTCCATTTATTTCTACGCAGTTTAATCCTGTCCTTTTCTGAATATCCCACCCCATCTCCTTTACAACATTCAGCAATTTCTTTTCAGTTGGTGTTGTTCTTGATTTCCATTTTCTTGAACTGCTTTTTTGGCAGCTAGCAATATCAAACTTAGTAGGGCATCTAGGCAACTCACTTTCTATAGCCCAGCTTAAAAGAATAATTTCCTGAGTTAAAATAATTCCCCAAAAATCCCATTTAGGGTATTTCTAAAATCTATCAACTTGTTATATCCCCCCAAAAGATGTTCCGAGGTACACCTCTCTTTCCCATCACTTCTCCAGCAATTGCTGACCACCTGTGGAAAACAATTATCTGAAGCCTACTTGGAGTATAAAAGTACCTGCGCAAGCACTTCCATGCAAAGATCCTAAACATTCCAGATTGTGTTGTATACTTGAGAGCCATACATTTATCACCACATTGTTTCTTTGTATATTGCCTTTCCATTTTCATTTCTCATATATTGAATTTTCCATTCACATTTTCAGTCTTTTCTAACATTTCCTGACTGATTCTTATATTTATTGGCCATTATTTTTATGCCCTAGTAATTATTCCTCTTTTTACAGCAACTTAGAACTTGGAACTTTTGTTCCACACTCAGCTATAAACTCAGCCAGAGCTGGTGTTTTATTTAACACCACCGTGTCCCATTCCCTGTAGCTATACTCTGTTATCAATTCCTGGTAGAGAAGGCAGTCTCCAACCCACAGCCTAAACTTCTGCTTGGCTTCATCACACTCTTAAGATTTTTCCCTCCCTAGTTATTTGCTCCCAGCACCTTGGTTCCTTTGCTAATTTTCTGCAATAAATTCCATCTCCATCTTGCCTTCTTTTTGTGCCCCTACCTACAGTCATCCCTGTTGGTAAAATTAATTTGCTTCATATCCATGCTGAATTAGTTCTCAAAATATTTTTCTGCTACTTTGTACATATAATATACTGTATGGCTGTTACAGTTCCCCTTAAATAAATGCATCCAAAATTCTTTCATAAACTCCCCCAATTTCAACATCATTTATTTTCACTTTGATTTGTAATGTTCTGCTTGTATTATATTTATAAGACTTAACTTTGTAGCTCTGAAGTACGCCTTTATGTCTGGTAATCCTAAACCACCTTGTTCATAGGGAGAAACAACTAATTCCACTTAACTCTTGCCCTTGATCCCTCCCAAATAAATTCTTTCAATTCTTAATTGTGGTCCGTAGCTTCTCCTCTGGTTGATAAAATAGACCTCGTGGTCCACTTATGTAAATATGGAAACGTCGACACGTATTCAGCGAACCGCATAAACACCGATTGTCCTGAAGCATGAAATTCAAAATGTCGAATCGTCATAGTTGGCCCTTCTGCAGTATAGCTCCTTAAGGTAAGTGTGCGATAGTTACGGACCTTAGGGTTAGGGTGCGGGTTAAGGTAAGGTTGCATAGATAGTAATGTATGCAAGGTTTAGTGTAGGGTTAGAAGTAGGGTTTTGTTAAGTGTATGTGTGTGGATTATTTATTCTGTTTGGGTATAGCTCCTTAAGGTAAGTGTGCGATAGTTACGGATCTTAGGGTAAGGGTGCGGGTTAAGGTAAGTGCATACATGGTAGTATTTGCAAGCTTTACTTTAGGGTTTGAAGTAGGGTTTTGTTTAGTGTATGTATGTGGTTTATTTATTTTGTTTGGGTAGGTAGTATGTAGCGGGCGGTGGGGTTGGCCAACTATGATGATTCGAGATTTTGAATTTCGCGGTTTAGGGCGTTCAGTGTTTTCGCGGTTTGCGCAATGTGTGTCGCTGTTTTCGTATTCGCTGAAAAGGACTTTCGTGCTTATAATATAGACTCTATAAAATATGTCTGACCTATACACAATACTAAGGGGCTACAAACATTTTCACTGCTTGCACCTTACTTTCCATATTCATCATCAAGAGCTTCCAGCTTCTCAGTTTTTGTATTAGTTCTTGTTTAGCCTCTTCCTATGTATCCTTAGGTGCCATAATAGCATCGTTTTAAATCCAGACCTCTCAATACTTCATCATATCTTATCCCCTTAAATATGGGTATTGCTGAACCAATTCATGTGTGGGAACATAATTTACTAGTATACCTTTTGTTTTATTCTCATTTATTTTTCATTCTGAAAAAAATCAAAATTGCCTCAAAATATTCCATTATACTGAAATATCCTTTTCTGGATTTATCATGTAGAAAATTATATCATATCATATGCAAATAAGACTATAATACTAATTTTTCTTGAGTAGCATACCAGTTACACCTGTGAATTTGTTAGCCCCTTATATTCTTTACCAATGGCTCTAAGTATAAGGCAAATAACAAAGGCGAAAGAGGATACCCCTGCAGAGCTCCTCTGTTCAAACCCAGCTTGCCAAAGAGAAGCCCTCTTTCCTTGATTCTTGCCCCTAAACCTTCACATATCTTCCCAATTAAGTCCATTATTCTATCAGGAAATGCAAATGCTGTCATTGTCGTAATCATAAAATCACAGCAAACTATATCAAATACCTTCTCTGCATAAGATTCGCTTACAATAATGGGATCTTCCTGCGCTCTTCTTCCCTTTGAATTATTATCATTCTGTAAATGTTGTCAAATGTTTGTTTCCCTCTGCAAAACCACATTGACCCAAGTATGTCAGCTTTGCTAGCACCTTAACTATTCTCTTAGCTAGTATAGACATAAATGCTTTATAATTGTGATTCAGAAATGAAATTGGTCTATATAAACATGGATTTAAAGGGTCTTTATCCTTATTGAGTAGTACTGCCACTTACCGCTTTCTTCCAAAGATGCCTGTACTGTACTATACCTCCTTTTAAAATATTGTTAAACAAACCCTTCCTGACCTTTAGCATTTTGTCTCTTATAGTTTCCAGATTTCTACATGAATACCATACGTTCATGGAGATTTCTCTGTTGATTGATAGTGCACCACTATTTTTGTTTCATTCTCCATCCTCTCCCATCTTAGCTGTTAACACTTGAGCCTCACTTCCCAATAAGCTTGGCATATTTAATGCTTTCATAAATGTTTCCATTTGTGTCTTTTCTTTGTTACACCATTCCACTCCTCTATATAGATTTTCATAAATTTTCCAAAATATCTCTACAGGGTCTCTTCTTATTTTTCTAGTCATAGGTTACCTTAGCTTGGCAGCACCCCTTTCTATTTTCTGTTGTCTAAGTTATTGTGCTAATAATTTTTGTTTTCTGTATTGTTATCAAAAATACTTGCTTATCAGTGACCTTTCTCTATACAGTCATCCATATTATCCAAACACTCTCTTATTTTTCCTTTAGCATTCAACAATTGCTCCTCTTTTTGCTCCATTAAGATTTCCCTACATCTGCAATGCTTTAACCTTTGATAAATCTCCTAATTAATTCCTTTTGCTGATTTCCCATATCTCTTTCTTCCTCATTTTAACCTAATTTTTACATTTCATCTTCATTTTATTGTACTCCTCAGCTTTCCATTCTGAAGAAGTTTGTATATTCCTTAAAATCTTCTCCTTTTAACAGGCAAGTAGGAAAGCAACAATGTCTCATTTTTATGTGATCACTCTGCACCGTTATCATGGTCTCTACTGATGCATGGCCTGAAATAGTTACTGGATGTATTTCAAAACTGTCAATTAAATAATACCCATGATCTTGTGAACTATCATTTCTGTTCAATCTAGCTCAGTTATTATACCTTGGAGAATAAGTAAATTCTGTCTGGGTTCCTGCTAGTAATTTCAAATCTTCCACACCAAATATTCTCATACAGTTCTTCAGTAATCTGCCCTTTTTTGTTATATTTTCCCTTCTAGGTCCCACTGATAAATCTTTACTATAACATATCAGGTTCCAGTTCTCACCCATAAATAATATTTGCTGCTTGAAGCTAATTACCTCTTTCATAATTTTTTTAAGTAGTTTAGAGTGAAATATAAATACATGCCAGTGAAATCCTCCTTCCCTGCCAGTAACCCTTTATCACCACAAATCTTCCCTTCTTGTATTTCTTCTCCTCCTTTATCACTACCAGAGCCCCTCTTGCAATCAATAAGTATTATTTCCCTATTTTTCTTCTGCCTTGTTACTCTGCTGAATAACCATTCTGGAATCTTCATTCCCAAATTCACATACTAATTTTTATCTAAATGTGTCTCCTGTAACATTGCTATGTGTACCCTACACTTCTTAATATAATCCAATCCTCTTTGCATCTTGCCCATACCTACACCATTCACATTCCATGATATAACTGATAAGGCAGACATTCTGATCAGATATTATCATTGCTTTCACATTTTCTATATGACAACTCATTTTGAATATGTTTCCACCTTCCAACTTACATGCATGCATTATTGTTTGTTAGGCTGAACTTGCATACAATTGCAACTTCTCATTTCTGTTTAGACCCATTACATTTTCCCAGACTCTTCATTGCAATAAAAACATTCAAAAATCCAAAAACTGTGTACATTTTCATTTTTATCCCCAACCCTTTTTAACTCAAAACCAACAGAACTATATATATATATATATATATATATATATATATATATATATATATATATTTTTTTTTTTCCAAAAGGCAAAAAGGCAAAATTGCATCTCCTTATTTGAGCAGATGCCCCATAACAAGCTTCAGCCATTCTAAAGTTAGGTTTAATCATGCTGACAATGTATGTTAGAGACTGTGTTCAATTCTACACCTATATCATCTTTTCTTGTCTCATCTCAACTTTCCTCCCATATGTGAAAAACAACTTGCATACTCTCAATTAACTTAAATATAACCTTAAGCAAAAGTGCCCAGGCTCTCATTAAATTAATACATTTTGCATTGCTATGATTCTTACTGAGGTGGCTATTACTAGTGGGAATGCATCTGCTTGCACTCTTTTCAATGTCACAGACTTAATTTGTTTTCACTGAGCTACCTGTCACTTCTTTAAGTACTAATTTTAACGTTTCTTCATTTTACTTTCTTGCACTTCACCATGATCTGCCTGAATTAGTTCAATTTACCTGGATAAATGTTACATCTACGACTAATAAATGATCCAATGTAAATACTGGTGTATGTGCTGAATCTCTGGGTGGTATTCATAGTCATTGCACTTATTCATTGGGGGAATTTACTCTGCAGATTAGGTGCAATTCATAGAGGCTTTCTGCACTTAGACACAGCAGTTTTAGACAGGATAAGAAGAACTTTTGCAAATAAGACAATAATGACATGTAAATGAAGAATATCTTAAAACTTTTGCTACAAATTTATGTAAATTAAGTACTTTCTACTTGTTTGTGATTCATAGTTGCTATTGTGTGCATTTGCACCATACACACATACCATATGAAAGGTAAAGTTTTGCCTTTTTTATTTTGCATTTAGTGAAAAGGATTGCTTTAGCTGGCAGCCTGAATGTTTCTCATTCTGAGCTGCTTGTCTCAGCAGTGACAAAACCACGGATGCCCAGTGGTGCTTGCCATCTGAGATGGTGCAGGTATAGACAAAGATTACCCCTTTATAACTTTGCTGATCAAGAAATTCTTGATGGAATCAGAGTGGACAGGAATATTGTAAGAACTTAAATGAGGATATGTGGTCTTTCCACACCTTTGGACAGCAGGGTATGTATACTCCTTACTGTAATTTCCATGGAGAACTTCCAGAGACAAACCAAGGGCATGTTGTGTATCTCTCAGCCTTCTGCCTTGAAGATACTTCAGCAGTTCCTTAGTCTACTCTTGCCATGTGTGGATCAGTATGTTTATCTGCTAGTGTCACCTCATGACTGAGCCAGAACCATGAGGGTCTTCGATGGGGTGACACATTTTCCAGAGATGCTTGCTGAGATAGAGTTCACCCATGTTTCCATTTGGGTCCCATCTTGACTATGAAGGGAACAGTACCAGAATATAAAGGGCTGCCATTCCATCAACTGCTAGGTAATGTGTGATTCATGGGGGTGCTTCACCAATGTGCCAGCCCAGCATCTTCCCATAGCTCATGATTCTTATATCTGGCACACAAGCTCACTCTACCACCTCTTCTTGCATGGTAGGATACCCCATGATCACCTTTTTGGTAAATGCAAACTTTTCAGTCATATTAATTTGTGCAGGTAGAATTTGGTAATGTTTTTCTTATTAGTAAAGTCCCCTTCTTTTGTTATGTCTCTCCCCCTTTATTCCTTTGCAGGTGATGCAGGCTACCCAGGTGAACTATGGCAGGCAATACCAGTCAGTAACCCTAGGATAGTTTCTTTGAAATGCTTCAATGCTGCCTTTTCCCAGCCATGGATTGTCACTGAGTGAGTGTTCGGCCTGTGGAAAGCCCATTTCTCTTGCCTGGATGAGTATAGGGATGCCCTTCATTATGACCGGGTTACTGCATGCAGGATGTTTACTTTATGCTGCATTTTGCACAGCATGATTATATGTTGGCCTGGTACTCACTTGCCCCATGATGGTAGTTTTGTCCCTGCTACTGTTTCTTCAACCAGCGATGATACTGATGGTGACCAACTGATGGCAGTAACAAGGGTCCCACGTAGCTGGCTTCTTTATTAATCATGGCTGTGCAGGCAGAGCTGCAGCATCTAGCCCACTACTATGGCCCATCAAATTAAGGTAGTGGGACTTTTACTTTAATATCACATAGATTAAACTTGATGCATGCAGTATTATCTGCAGGCTATGCTGAGTGGTGCATGGCCCACAGTCACTGTACATTAGATAGTTTGACTATTATGAAAATACATTTTTTGTGTGCTGAATTCATTGGTTTCTATATTTGTTTTGTTTGTCATAGCTCCACTCTGATGCATAACCAGCAAATGTTACCTGTATGGTTGTTGGTAAAAGGCAGAAGGAGAAGTGTAATGACTTATGTAAGTGCAGAGGTATTTAGAAGAGTTGTGTTTTCATAGCAGGCATGGATCAGGGCTGTTTATTACCTGTCAGTATTTCAGGCTGCATTGAATGTAATGACATAATGAATATGTATTTTTGAATGTGCTTGAAAAGTTGTCATGTGAAGTGTTAGCCATTAATTTATTGTGTTCCTCAGGTAATACTGCACATCAGATTAGGTAGCTCTTTGACTGATCTTGAGCCTTGACTAGACAGTATCACATCACTCCTCACACCAGCTATACCTTCCCTGGCAGACCAACAGGGCATTCATAGGATCATAGGAAATTACTAGGCTATTGGCCCTGAGGCCCTTATAAGCCTATCCAAGAGTTTAGCCCATGTATAGACAAATCAGCACCTGATGCCCCTGTCCAGCAGGGACACGGGTGGAATCCCAGGGATGTATTTTCTGTTTCCCATCCACTTATCCAGATTGTGCTTAAAAAGGGGTAAAGAGGTGCTCTGCTTGATGTGGAGAGAGAGTCTATTCCATATATGGGGGAGTGTCTGGGACACAAATCTGTCCCACCAGCAAGTCCTGTTGATGTCACAGACCAGGTTGAGGCCACGTGTGTGGGTTACTCAAGTGAAGCTTGACTTGCAGATATACGGCAGTCCCATCAAGGTGGGGTCCGCGATCGCCTTGTATGCCAGACAGAGGTCACCTCTGAGGAGTCTGCATGAAACAGAGTAGAGGGATAGGGCTTTTAACCTATCTGTGTATGGTAGATTTTTGAGGGCCTGGATTCTCCTGGTGAGGAACCTCTGTGGTCTCTCCAGCTGCTGCATGTGCTTTGCAAGGTACATGCCGAATGGGGAGTTCTACTCAATACTGGGCCTTATAAGGGAAGAATACAGGGCTGTTATGACCTCTTTGTCCCTGGATGAGATACACTTACTTATGAGGTGGGCCATGTAAAAAGTTTCCGTACAATGGAAGCAAAATGGTGGTCAAAAGTCAGGCTGCTATCAATCTGGGTGCCCAAATCCCTCACGACTGACTACGTGCCTATAACATTGTTATTAATGTGATCATTTGTGGGGACATCTCTCTCCCCAAAGGGGATGATGATACATTTTTTGTATTCAGCTTGAGGCCATGTTTATGGCACCAGTCATTTTTTTTTGAGTGAGACCATCTTGGAGGATATCCATGTCACTAGTGGAATTCTGAATCAATACATTTGATTTCTTAATGCTTTACCTAGATACACCTCTAAGACATCTCCTGAATTTGTAGTTGTAGCTTGTGTTCGGGATTATATTTCCATTAATGTTTCTGGAAAGGTGCCAAATTCCTATAGCTCTGCAGGTATATGGATATCAGAGCCTCAGCCCTTTGTTTTCTCAGTGGAAAGTTAATTAACAGTACTCCAGTAACTGTCTTACTATAATCACAGAGCTCATATTACTCTACCATGGGAAGTCACTTAGCACAATACTGCTGCACCCTTACTGGGGAAGAAAGCAGTAAGTCCCCAGGCCAATCTGGTAGTTAGTATACAGGATTAAGAGTTTTTAACCAGCTACTTCCTGTGGCACAGGGTTTGATTCCCTCAGCCTTCATTTGCCTTTGTAACCTTGAGCATTTCACTTAAACATATAGTGCCTCAGGGTATTTGGGAATTTGGGGCAAGTTATTCAATGATCTCATGAACTGCATACCTATTGAACAGCCTCAATTAAGTTATTCAGCTTTATTACTAAAAATACTTAGCTTTGAGCTTAACGTAAGTGCATTTTATATTGAAACTACAATTGTAATCTAGATAGGACATAATACTATAAGTTCCTTTTAACTTCATTGTTATCTAGTACAGTAGGAAAGCATTTTCTGGTTTTCAGCATAGCTTATGCATTAATTTATAATCCATATATATCCTCATAATATAACCATTGCTCTAAGCATCACAATAACGTTGAAAAAACAAATATACTCTTAACAGTGCATGTATGTAATAGAATTTCCCTGCAAGTTTACAGCATACAGCATTATCTACACACAGTGTCAAGGCATAAAATTATATAATAAATGATACAAATAGGCAGCTCCTTATAACACTCCAAGAGATAGTACTGTACTTCACCTTCTAATGTACAACATTCTCTCAAAATAATGTACCTTACAACACTCTCTCATCTCTCAAACAGAACTGCCCACATGCAAAGTTTCAGGTGGTTAACTAGCGACTCCTATGGCTGTTTATGAAATTTGTTAACAAGTCAAATTCTGTATTGATAAAAGGGCTGAATAGCCCCATGAACAACATATTCAAATTCAAAGATGGTTGACAGCAGTATTTATGTTTTATTTCCTAAGTGGACTACCTCAAAGCCCTGTCCCTGTACTCAGCCTCCTGCAGACTGGTAAAGGGTAGGGTTTCCACCTTTCATCGTGACTAAAACCAGAGTAAAGCCACACACCTTGCGTCACCAGTAACTCTGCCCACCCACTCCCTCTCCCGCCCACATTCCACCCATGTTGTGACATCACAATAACATCACATGGCAGGAACGCCCCCTTTCCATTCCTGCTGCCTGCTTTCGGCTGATTTACTATGCTTTTCTGCAAAAAAGCATAGCAAATCAGCCGATTTGCAAACTCTGATAGTCTGTTTCCTTTTTGAAACAGAATACCGGAGTTTGTACAGTGTTTTCTGGACTACTTGAAAATCAGTTTAATTTCTGGATAGTCCAGAAAAAAAACGGAGGGGTGGCAACCCTAGAGGGGTGATTTATGACTAACTTACACAGGATTTTATGATCTAGCCCTGATGAGTCTGCTACACACTTGTAAAACATCTATGTGTCTCATGGGTCTATATTAAAAGACCGAAAAGGTGTTTCAGCGAATGCCTTTTGGTCGACACATATAAAGCGCGAATGCTCAAAACAGTGATTTCTTTCCCTGGGAAAGAAATTACTTGGCCATCCCAGTGTGTTTGCCCCTTTCCTCAATGTAGTGCGATCTCGGAGTTGGTATATTCAGTTAGGGGGGGTGGAGTTGAAGTCCCCCACTTTATGTTTTAAAGTGTGTGTGTGTTTGTGCTAGCAGTTTCTTTCTCAGGGAAAGAAACCACTGTTTTGAGCATTCGCGCTTTAGTGCATTCGCTCATTACGTGTTGACCAAGAGGTGTTCACTGAAACACCTGTTCTGTCTTTTAATATAGACCCATGTCACAGAGCTTACCCCTTCTCTGGAACAAACTTCCCATTCATGGGAAGCAATACTCTTCCCTAACCCTGTTCAAAAGCAGTTTGGACCAATGGATGATAAACGACAAACTCATCCTTGGCTTGTCGCCTGTGTCCTTTACAGACAGGGGTAGCTTGTAGGTGCCCTAAGGCACAGGTATATACCAAGTTTATTCTAGTCCTTGGGCATTGATAATTGAAAAATTAAGGCATGAATGGCTAGACTTAAAAAGGCTATAGGGCCATTGACCCAATAACCTCCTATTATCCTATGTTAAAGTATTTTTCATCTTGTAACATATACAACACACAACAGCACTGAATTGAACCAATAAAATAAATAAGGTAAAATAATCTAAAAAATGATGCCTTGTGAAATCCTGTATTATTTTCCAGAGCAAAAGTAACAATTAAAATACTTGTGTTCCTGTTACTTCCTTGGGCTTTCTTGGCTGAGGTAATATTATGAGTTTTTTGTAATATAGAAGAGAAGTCTGCTGAAGAATAACTCTGTCAGTAGTAACAGCCAGCAAAAGTGTCTTTGAAGAAAATGTGTCTGAAGAAGGCTAAAATATGCTCAACATTCCCTCTCACTCTGAGCTGGTTTTGGCCAAAATCCCAGAAAAGGGAAAGGAAAGGAAAGGAAAAGAACTGCAAGAGAAAATATGACAGTTTCTTAGGTGGCAAAATGCTTTCCTTCTGTTTTATGAAAACATTTGATTCATAGGTGAATTTCAAGAGCACCCAGAAATTATGCAGGAGCAATAACTATACTAGTAACCATTTGAAATGTTGGGGCCCATTAAAGTGTGTCCCAAAAACATGGAGACTGAATGGCCAAAAGATCAGACTTAAATACGCCATGTCAGAGATGCCATTTCTTGGAATATTCCCTTTTTTCTGAGGTATGGCAATCTTGTAGTTGGCAAACATACATTAGGGGTGAACTGGGGGCTTGTCCCTACATGGGGAGGTGCAGGAAGGGCTTGCCCCACCTGCAAAAAAATGTTTAAACGAGAAGAACGATTTTCAGTCTTCTCCTGTGTTTTTGGCCTTTTTTTTAGCTTGTTGGCACTTGGCATTGTGAGTGCTGACATTTGCATCGAGAGCCAAATATATTGGTAACTTACACATACGTCTGCAGACTCAGAGTGTTTTGGAAACTTTTAATGACTCCAGTGTTAATTAGACAAACGATTCCAAGCAAATAAAGTAATGGTCAATGAATTCACGTCCTCTCCAATTCAAAACAACAGCATTAAGTGACATTGTGAAGCGTTCCCACACAACAATAAGTAATTTATCCATAATGCTTGTAAACATCAGTCTCAAAGCTGCTGAAGACCTGCCTTAGCCAAACAGTTCTGGAACCAACAAGCCAATAAATGTAGATGATATAAAGTATGAAGCTCTAGAAAAAAAACTGATATAGCAGGAATCCTCAAACAGCTGTTAAACAACACAAAGAGGTGGCCAGTGCATCCTACATGGAGCTCTACCTTCCCCTCTCAGAACTTTATTATATTAAGGAAGAATCTAATGGTAGAACAACTAATTCTGATCTCCATATTCCCCCTCATAGAATGCACACACTTACCCATGACATGAAAAGCTATGAGCAATTTGAATAAACACCAGTTCACCTGTGGCACACCTATGGGATACAAGAAAAAAAACAGAGACCCTGTGAAGGCCTATACAGATACACTGAGGATGTGCAGTCTCTGAATAAAGGCACCACAACTGATAACTACACTGTAAAACTAAGTGTTATGAGGCAGTAACACTAACCACTGGACCAAAGTACTACCTGATAAAAATAATGTTGTGGAAAAATGGTGTGCATTATTTTCTCAGCAGAGATTTCTTTTTTCCCCTCATGTTAGCTGAATGCGGGTTACATTATAGTGGCAGGCAGGGGCGGCCTGTGCTATTGGACTGTCGGACTGCAGCCCCCCAGCTGTAAAAAAAGAAAGAAAAGAAGAGAAAATACAAAGAAAGAAAAGAAAAGAAAAAAACGATCGCAAATAGCGGACCTTCGTGCATGCGCACTAACAGCATTTCCGATATCCAGACTGCTGCTGAGACAGTCTGGAGCATACGCAGACTGTCTCAGCAGCAGTCCAGATTAAGAAGCATTCAAGTGCAGAGATCCCAGAAGTCTATGCAGTTGTAACTGCATAGACTGTCACTGGAAAGGGATCGGACTCGGACTGAAACATCAGCAGGCTGGGAGTATCACCAGGGAAGGACATCTCACAGGCTTGTAGTGCTCCAATGAATGAGTGGAAGGATTTAATGCTCCAATGGATGAAGCTGTGGAAGGATTTAGTGCTGCAATGAATGGACCTGTCCCAGGTTGTGTGTGTGTGTGTGTGTGTGTGTGTGTGTGTGTGTGTGTGTGTGTGTGTGTAATGCCCCAGATGCTACATGATGGTGGGTAAAGAATAAGGCTTGAACCCTGTACCTTGGGCCCAGGTGGCAAGAGCCTGAATTCTCTACCCATCACCATTTGTAAAAATGTTGCAGATTTATCCCTCATACTTGTTCTGTTAAAATCTGTGGTTTCTGTATTTATGTGTCCTTGCAAAGCCAGTAGTGCATTGGTAGCATTGTTGCCTGACAGCTACATGTTCTCTGGTTTGATTCTTGGCTGGGGTGCCTTACCTTCTGTGTGGAGTCTGTATGCCCTCCCTGTTTTTGTTTCCTCTAGTGTCCTCCCATCTTACAAAGACATTTGCCTGTCTGGAGTGTTTCTCCCTGGGCCTCAGCTAAAAATTAGCTTTTGTTCCAAGTCAGACTTTCCTGGTTAACAAATGTTAAAAATGACATGCATTTGAATATCCGACTTCATATTCTTCAGAAAGTGCATGGTAACACAAAAGCTTTTATTCTAGCAAATTTCTAAGTGTATAAGATGGATATTTGAAATTTGCCCCTATTTTTGGGACTGTATTCCCCCATTATTGGCTACATCCAGGTTTTTTGCTAAGGTTGAAAGCTATGGTAAGAACTGAATTCACTGAATATGTTTGGGGGATATATTCCCCATTATTGGCTTTGTCTGGGTGTTTTTTGTTAAGCGGTTGAGAGCTATGGTGAGAACTGAATTCACTGACTGTTTGGGGGCTGTATTCATCCATTACTGGCTTTGTTCAGGTGTTTTGTGCTAAGAGGTTGACAGCTGTGCTATGGTGAGAACTGAATTCACTAAATGGTAGCCATTTAAGTTTCCGTCTTCCTCTTTCACAAAACAGCTGATTTGGCATAGTGGTATGTTGCTCTGACTGTTTTGCACATGGTCCTGGGTTTAAGGCTTGGCAGTGAAATGTATGGTGGTAACACAGCATTTTATTCTAGCAACTTTCCAACATTATACAAGCAATGTTTAAAATGTGTCCCTGGTTTTTGGGCTTTTGTCCCCCCTCCACAATAAACTTTGGCTTTTTCCAGATTTCTTTGTGCTGCAAAGTTCAGAGATACAACTAAGTGAATAGATTTTACAAGGAGCTGAGAGCTGCAGGGGAGCAAACGTTTAGTGCTGCTTATGCTAAGTATGCTTGAATTGTTAATAGCACAACAGGTAGTATACTTGCTTTTGATGCAGAAGGTTGTGGGTTCTACTCCCACAGTAGATAGATGCATTGCTGATACTGTACTCTGTTGCAAAAGGGGTGGATGCCGCACTGCTTTTTGGCGAAGATACCTAGTAACTATGAACCTGTTATCAGTTTGCCATCCATTCCTTATTGCAATATTGCTAGCTTATCATTTTCTTTAGTGTAAAATAGGCAATTTATTCCTCAAGGGTAACAGGCGTTTTATTTGTAGGTGAAACAATGAAATACAAAGTTGTTTGCTAGCAGCAACCTCTTCATTAGTTACAGATCTCTTTAATGTGGAATTATTTAGATGACTTTTACTTCTTCAGAGATTGTACATATGTACTGATACTGGTGGACTGTAGAGGTTTGAGTAGACTTTTATGATGGAAATGTTCTGAATTGGGCAGTTTTGTCATTACTGGTGCATGCATTTTGTTTCATTGTTTACTGAAAAAATTTCAAAACAATACATTTAAAACACCCTCTAAAACTGTACTGTATTGTTCAAGGAATATAATTAATACAATCAGGAAGGTGTATGAAAGAGCATGTGTATGTTTCGTGTGCAAGGGGCCTGTGATTTGAAAACAGCCCAAACCTAAAGTTAATCTGCCACTGGCAAAATGTATTTTCTTTGAATGTGGGTTTCAATGCTGTTTCAGTGATTGTGAGTTTTCAAGGGCAGAGAAGTTTTAATGCTAAGTCTGCTCTCATTGTGAGACTGCATTGCTTTGTTTAGCAGATATGATATCTATTATTGTTTGCACTGTAAAATGCAAAATAAAACTTTTAAATGAAGTCCAAATCATCGCAAAAGTAAAGCAGTATGCACATAAGTGTTTATGGTAAATGGGGTGAAATAGCCAAGTAATGGTTCATTGGAATGGCTGTAGGGGGGAGCTCCATTCGACCATGATTTTGTGAGGGGGGAAGGGCAGCAAACTCAAAGACAGCCCCGGCTGAACTATACCTCTCAACTGTCCAGATTTTTGCAGAATGAATAGTTTTTTGCTTTTTATTTTTCGTTTGTTCCTCATAACATTTGTGGTTTTCTGTCAAATCATTTAGGAATGAAGTCACTAAATAATGACAGACACTGAGTTTCAGACTTCATAACCTTCAGAAAAATGTATGCTAAAGCAAGACCTGTTATTCGATCAACTGTCTCAGTTTATACAAGAGCAATTTTTAGTACTGTTTATATGTTCCCCCCATATATTTGGGCTTGTCCAGATTTCCTGCATTAACAGGTTGAGAGGTACATGCAAATAAATTGCTTTACAGAATTAGGCATATCCAAACCTCTCAACTGTCCCTAATTTTGGCTCAAAATGTTGCTCTTCCCCTAATATTCCCTCCGCAAAATGGCAATTTTGGAAGAAAACATGGAGGGTTTACAAGTAATAAACAACTGTAATAATCAGTTATAGATTACTTTTATTTCAGAAATGCATGTAGATTCTTTTATTTTATCAGCTGCTCAAGTTAGCAGTACTAATATTAAAAAGTGTCCCTTCTTTGACCGGTTCCCAGCTGTATTGTGTGGCTATATTTTTGAATCACATTTTTGGTCCATTTTTCAGAAAATTGTGTTTTTTTTGGCAAATTAGTGGCAAATCATTAAAGACTGAAGTTAGAAAATAATGACAGACATTTCAGTTTCAGATTTCATACCCTTCAGAAAATTCATAATAATGCAATACCTACTTTTCCATTATCTTTCTAAGTTTATAAGAGCAATATTTAAAAAGTGTCCTTATTTTTGGGCCTTTATCCCACTTCTATGTATGGCTTTGTTCAGATTTATTGCTCTGAGGTTGTGAGGTATGACAAATGTGTCAGGGCCATCGCAGTCAGCCAGAGACATTTCAAATTGTGACATACTTGTTGTACCCCACTCCCCCATGTAGTGACTCTGGATGTGTCCAAGCAAGGCAAGGAGCAGTTATGCAGTGTAAATGTGCAGAATATCCCCCCATTCAAGGTAGACACAAGTACTACAATGGCTTTTCATCTGTCCTTGATTTTTCATAATGTTCTGATTTCTGTCATATTTTTATACTGTTGATTTATGCTTATTATTATTCAGAAAGTGCCTGTTGCTCTGTGTTTAAGTAGCAGTGCTTTAATGACCATCTGGTAAGCTTGTCTGAGATTGTAAGATGCAAGTAAGTTTTAATAAGCATACTGTTAAGAACTGCCAACATTGAAAGCCTTTCTGTTGTTGCCATGCAGAGAATACTTACATAACTAGATAACATATAAGCCTTGGGTATTGAAATGCATATGACAGTATTTGTAATAAATGACAGGATTACATTATTTTAAAAGCTCATTACAGGCTTTACCTACAAACTAAACAGAATGCCAGTCTATCCATATCCTGTGCAGTAATCCTTTAAGCAATGTATGTTGAGCTTGTTTCCTGTTTGCTTTTCATTTTTTACTGTGATCATGTTTTCCCCATGAAACAAGTAGATAGTTGTTGTCAGGCAGCAGGTCTTTTTTGGATAAGAAACATTTTTACAAGTGATGGTGTCACAGAGACTGCTACTTTTAGCATGTTACTTGGTACTTCAATAAAGCTGAATATAAATTATAATTAGAACTGCAGTGCACGGAGAAGTGGTTTGAGTTGAGTGTTGTTTGTTTTTCTTATACTTGATTTTGACTGGCATACCAGTAATGTATTTAAAAAGTAATTTATTTTTTCATGCCTCACAACCTTTTTGTTTCTATCTAGATATTAAGTAAGCTGTCATGCAGCCAATGGATTGAAATATGTTTTTTCTTCTATACTTCATTTTGTCTTGATTGGACTGTCATAATGATGGTTTGGCACCCAGGGCAGAGTATTTAATTAAAGTTACAGTTTTTGTGGTTTTGAGTATAGCTCCTCCCTTTTCTAGTTGGCCACACCCATTCCCATTGACCCCACCAATTCAGCTGTCTCCTGCAGCCCCCCTTTGATTTGAAGTCACCAGCCGCCACTGGGATACTGAAAACAGTCTGTTGGGAAAGGGGAGTTGATTAGAGATGGCATTTAAAGCATTTGGAAGTATATACATAGTGATGAATGCATTTTTGTAAAGTTATGTAAGTGGCACTTTAACGTAATTTTACACCTTCTCTTTTGATTGAATGAAGCTGTTCTGCAGTAATAATATATATTGGTTCTTAAGAATTGTAGTATCATTGTTTGTTCTAAGGAAGCCCACAATGTGGGATGAAAGCTAAATGATAATGATTCTTGTATTTGCAGATTCATGATTAGCTGCTTTACACAAACCCACCCACACACACACACACACACACACACACACACACACACACACACACACACACACACACACACACACACACACACACACACACACACACACACACACACACACACACACACACACACACACACACACACACACACACACACACACACACATTATTTTGTTCCAGGGCTTTAGCCCTTTCTAAAAAATATTACCCATGTTAGGACACTGTCCTTTTCTATGCTGTATTTATATAATCTCCTGAGTGCTTCTCTTTCAAGAACAATTTTGCCTGACCTCTATGCCATAGCTGTTGCTGCTTTGATATTTGGTTCAGTACTTTGCAGGTTTTGTACAATGTGTACATTTCTTGTTCGTTCTTTCATTTGCTTTATTACTTTGTGTGATATTTTCCAGTAGTGTGCCATGAAGTGCAAAGCTGCATTGTGTATCTACTAGCCTGACAGTGTTGTTTTTTCTTTATCATGTGCTCTCTGCAGTATTTGTATAATGTCATACATTACTGGACCTTTGTAACCATTCATTGGCCATTTGTAAGACATTTTACCTAAGTAGCTGCAACTATTCAAACACTGAATCACAGTTAACTGAGTCTCATAAAACAGAACACAAAATAATGAAAAAGTATTAATCAGTCCATTAATCCATCCATCCATCCATCCAGATATCCATCCATTTTCAGTACCATCATACTGCTACCTTTAAACCGTGGACTTAGCACACAAGTGTCAAAGCTGGAGTTGGCATATACTGTGCTAGGCTAAAGCCGTACCAGCTGAAAACATGGTTAACAGTTAATGTAGACTAAAGCTACACCAGCTGAAGAGACTGTTACCAGTTAAATATGTCATTTGTGAAGCAGTTGTGGTCATCCTGACACGCTTTGTGTCTCTGTCCTCCTCCTGTGTAGCTGCACATTGTCTGCAATAGCTTCAGTGAATATGGAGAGAGTAACAGGAGTGTGTAAAATGTGGGCTCCCCACACTGACAGCCTATATGTGCAGGTAGGATAAGGGCTGCTTACAGTATGCTGGTGGTACTTCTGTTCTACCCTCAGTCTTCCAAAGGTCAAAGATTTCAGGATGCTGCTGCCTCATGTCACTGTAATGGTGGCAACATTGTTCAGTCGTGCTCTGAATGCCAGCTGCATGTCATGCCTCTGCTAAATCATTGCAGGCCTCTGTCTTGTGGAGTAAATATATATATATATATATATATATATATATATATATATATATATATATATATATATATATATATATATATATATATATATATATTTATATATCTATACACACACACACACACACACACACACACACACACACACACACACACACACACACACACACACACACATATATATGGTGTTGGTCACGTTCCTCTTACCATTGTCAAAGATTAATCACATCTATTTCTTCCAGAAAGCTCTTAAATCTAAAAACGGTGTATAGTGGAATCTGTAATATGATTTTCCTGTTAAGCAAAACTTGTAAACCACAAACACTGCAAAATTATCTTTTTTTTTTTTTTTACATCTAGGTGTACCCCCTGCACTCCAAATGTATATATACTGTCTTTGATGTCACACAAACTAAGTGAAAAGAGAGGTCTTGTAGAAAAATAAACTCTTTTCCTCTTCACCCAATCATGTAGCTTCAGATATAACACTACAGAACTTGTGACAAAGCAAAGCCAGATGAATTAAAATGCTGACAATACAAAAAAATTATGCTATGGTTGAGAGGTTTTGAATTCTAACAAAAATAGTGATACTAATGTAGTGTACTGGATAACTGTTTAGTGACTTCAAAAAATGCAATAGTCACATTTAGAAGAAAAAGCTGTAATATTGCTGATAAGTGGCCATCACAGGAATATGTTGTTAAAATCTATAAAGTGTTTACATGATGTTAGAAACTATTATGAGAGGCAGGACAATATGACAGAAGATGCTCACCAAATACATTTTTTTACTTTGTTTAATAATTAAACACTTGCATATATTAAAAGATAATTATTTGAAACATATTTAATTTTCAATTCTGAGAACTTTTTAAGGGGTACAAACTAGAAAGTTCTTTCTTTCTTTCTTCTTTGCCAACTGGGCTAGTCCCTCTAGGCTGGTAGCCTCTTTTTAAGGGAGTCCTGAGTTTGTATTTATACTGCTAAGGGAAATTTAGCCAGGGCATTATGGAATTTCCTCTACTTATGTACAATGATCCTCTTCTCATTCCTAGCACAGTGGCAGCTGGGAGGATGCCTTGTAATGTGGAAAATATGTCAGAAGTCGTGGATGTGAATGCCAGTGTTTCTGTTGCAGAGATGGTACAGCATTCAGAGGATTTTTTCCCAGCAAAATGTTGTTTTCTGAAGCCAAGAAAGGAAAACCAGTGAATTAATGATGAATGAGGATGTATAATTGCAACCCGCCAGTTGGGGTGATGGGGGTTGTGGGATGATTAACTAAGAGAGATGTTGCAGAGTGAACCTGGAAGTGGAAAGAAGGTTTCATGGGTTGAAATCATGGACAAGATTCAGAAAGAAGAAGTAGATTCCATTTTGAAGGGTAAAAGTATGGGGAGGAAATTGTATGCAGATATAGTGAAGGAAAGCAGAGGAGGAGGTGAGAGAGAAGAACAGAAGAAAGATAAATTAAACATAAGGCATAAACTTGTGGTGATAATTCAAAGTAAAGAAGAGAAAGAACTCCACAAGTATGAAGTTTGGGACAGTTTAATAATTTCTTTAGCTGTAAAGGCTCAAGAGGTTAGAGCTTTTATTCTTATTAACAAGGATTCATTTTGTGACATTATATTTGAGATTGGTTATGCAATGGAAAGTTTTTTTGGGTGAATAAAAAAGTAAAGGAGCTGCAATGTATGGAACTTATATGTGGTTAAGCATTTAATAGAGAAACAAAAAGGAAGGTAGATGTGGAATTTTGAACTGAAGAAGAGAAAGTCTTTAAAAAGACAAGTAAAATATGGAAAGAAGTTGTGGGCATTGCAAAAGTTTAACAATAGGGATTTATGGACTGGAGGATGGAATTGTAATATTGTGCTAAAAATGTAAAAAGTAAAAAATGTACATATTCCTAGTATGATAAATGTGGAAAATAAATAAGGGTGCAGTAAAATATTTAGGGTTAACCAAAACATGTTTTTTTCTGTAAAAAGGGGGATCATATAATAGGTAATTGTGATAAAAGAAGAAATAGGTCATGATGCAAGAAGATGTGAATTAAAATGCTATAAATGTGATAAATTGGGAGTTTATGCATGGACTACAAACTGGAAAAATTAAGGAAGGAGAAGAAAAAAGACAAAAAAAATGAACAAAGAGAAAAAGTAGTGGGAATAAAAGGCAAAGGTGCAGTAGAGGAAGAAGAAAAAGATAAAAATAAAAAATAAAAATAATAAAGAAGATGACATAGATGAAGGTCTAGAAATAAGTGATGAGGAAGATATACATTAGAAAATAGTAAGGGGGGATTCTGTCAGTAAAAGAGTGACATATAGAATAAGATAGTTTAAAAGGTATAAGTATGAAAGAGAAAAAGAAAGGAAATGGCAAATTTGTCCAAAGTAAAAAATAATATCTAGGAAGTTAGAAATCAGAGAAAGTAATAACTTTAGAACATTTTCTATAAATGTAAATTGTTTTGAAAGTATAGCTAGAAGGATAGGAGTCTTAGAGTAGTGCAATAAGTGCAATGTAGATGCAATATTATTAGAAGATGTAAGATTTTCAACCAAGGAAGAAAGATTGCAAACAGAAAATTTTTGGAGGCAAGAGAATTTGGAATATGAGAAATGAAAGATGTTCAAGAATGGTAATTCTTTGTCAAAAATCTGTGAAAATATTAGATGTGATATTAGTAATCATGGGAAGATTAACTGTTGTAGATTTAAAATGAAAAGATCAAGTATATAGAATTATAGCACAATATGCTTATGCTTATGTTACATGTAAAAAAGGGATAATTTATTTCATAAAATTTTTGATTATGTAGTAATAAATATAAACATTATACTGATGGGAGATTCTATTTGTGATTTGAGAGGAAAACAAAAACAGTGGAAGTAACTTTAAAAATGTTAGAAGTTTTAGATGTGGAAAAATAAGTATTTGGAATAATAACTCATGGACATATAGTTGGGGTACATGTAAAACTTAAATAGATTATTGTATAATATCAGAAAGGTTAAATGTTGCTGAAGGGGAGTAAATTGTAACAGATTTTTCAGACCATTTAGCAATATGAATAGAGTTAAATGAGCATGAAGATCACATATTTATTTATTTATTCATTCAAAATAATAAATAAATAAATAAGCATAAAGATCACTTAAAAATAGGAGAAGGGATAAAAATAATAAAAGAGAAATGGAAAGAAAATATTATTACAGTTATGGAAAGATCGAGTTACTATGAGAATATTTTATAAACATTGGTCTGAATGGTGGCTTGCTTTTAAAGAGAAATATAAAAAGTGTTTCTTTTTTAAACTGGCAGAAGGATGCAAAAAAGCAGAAAAAGAAAATATGATGGAGTGTATAAATATGCTTTAAAGGATTTAGAAAAGAATGACAGATAATATTTTGATAACAATCAAGAATTAATTAAGTAATCTTTATTTAAACAAATATATTTTCTACAAAGTAAAAGAGAAAAGGTATCAACATATTTAAGTAAATGAATCAATGAAGATAGTAATTTAGTAATTTAATGAGAGAAATAAAAAATATAAAAAGAGATATAAAAAGAACCCAAGAACACATTACACATATTGTAGTAGATTGTGTACAAATAATGATTAAAGAAAAAAGGGCAGGAGAAAATAAATATGAAATGTTAAAAGATTATCTGAGCAAGATAACAAAGAATTGAGACAGAAGATTTTTTCATATGAGCTAGATAAGGTACTGGAGCAAGTGAATATGGAATCAGCTGCAGAGTGAGATTTCATTTGATATCAAATACGTAAGAATTTAAAAGACTGTCAGGAAAATATTTTTTAAAAGTATTAAACAAATTGTTAACTGAAGGTTTTGTTAATAAGGAGTTATATAGAGGGATACTTAAAATTATGTGGAAAAAAAGAAAAAAAATGAAATTAAAAATTATAGAGCTGTAGTGTTAATGTTGATTATAAGATGTTTGTGAAAATAATTCAAAAGAGAATGGAAATCAAAGTGGAAAACATTAAGGGAAACAGTCTATATAGTATAAAGGGAAAAGGATGCCAGGAATTATTATTAATAGACAGACTGTGGATGATATGAATAGGAAGGAGGAAGTTAATGTCTTATGATAGGAGGATTAAATAAGGCATTTGACGCAATGTGACTTGGAATTTTATGTACAATATAGGTACAAAAATCAGTAACATATGTTGTTTGGTGTGTAACAATAATAGAGTAAGAATTTTAGTGAATGGATGGTTGAGTAGAGAAACAGATATAAGGACTGGTATAAGGCAGGAATGTCCAATGATTACTATATTATTTGTTTTGGTCATGAATATATTAGTAAAATAAGTAAACTTAAAAATGAAGGATGCATGTTATATAATAAATGAAGGAATAACAATTCCAATTATGTTGACTTATGCAGATGTATTATAGAGTTGGCAAAAATATAGTTTCATAGGTTCATAGGTTCATAGGTTGATACTAGGCTATCTGCTCTAGGGCATTTATAAACCTAGCCAGAGTGTGTTTGGCTTTCGCCACCCTTTTAGATTAGTAGACTGTGCCTTTGAATAATAGGTCACAGAAGATAGCCCTTTTAAGGTTAGTTTACTGTGCCTCTGATGGATGAAAGAAGTATTATTATATTTATATGTATGTCTAAAAGCAATAGGCATGACTTTAAATAAAGAAAAAAGCAACAGATTGGGTGATATAGTAAAAATAGGAGGTATATATTTTACAACTAACAATATTTCTATGCTGGGTATAAGATTTGGAAGGAGGAACATAAGTAGAGCTCAATAGGAAAAAATAATAGAAGAAATTAAGGAAATTTGTGTCTTTTGGAAGACATATAAGTTATTATTTAGAAAGAAAGCTTATTTAATAAATTCTGTCTTAATGGGAAAATTGGCATATTTAGCACATATACATATAATACCAGTACTATAGAAGAAAGAAATTTTATGGTGATTTTTTCATTTATATGAGGTTTAAGATTATCCCATAAAAGAGGGGTTTTGTATGTAGATAAAGAAGAAGGAGGTATAGGGTTAATAAACCCAGTTGTGTGTGCTACGTTGTTAAACTTATATAAAGTGTTAGAAAGTGGTTAAATAATAAAAATGAGAAGTTAGTGGTAAATTTATTTAAATATAAATATGAAAATTCTGGGAAATGATGAAATGGTTTAAAAGAGAAAAATAATGTATAAATGAAGAAGTGAAATGTTATCAAGAAAAAAAATATTTTTATGGAAGATAAAAAAAATGAGGAAATTGAAAAAGAAAGAAAATTGTGGTACAAAATATAATGGTACAATATTATTATGTTAACCCATGGGCAAATTCAATGTAAGAAAAAAATAGAGCTGTAAAAGTAAGACATGAATGGTGTAATAAAAAAGTAGAAGATCAGGATTTTTTATGGAAACTGGTGATAAATAAATTGCCTGTAAAAGGAAATGTGCCATACAAAAACTACAGAATATGTTCTTCTGAAATGCAAAAGAGTAGCTAAAATCTTACAAAATTTAATTAAAGAATTGTTTGAAGATATAAATGAAGTGAATAAGATAAATATGGATATTGTAGATCAGAGAGCATGTGCTATGTGCTGTATCATTAAAGAAGCACTTCAAAGACTGAAAGTACACGTATAAATATCAAGCATGTGCCATTCCTAGTGCCATTTTCAGAATGCAGCCAGGGAGTAAGATGCATGATTACAGCAGTTAGTTTGTATATAGTTACTTAAGGTAAAGTCAGTAAACTTCTATCATGATGTTTGTATAAAAAAGCTGCTTAAACAGAACTCACAAAGACTCTTCTATTGTGTCCAAAGTCGGAGAGTGACATGGAGTCAGAACCAGGATCACAGAGAATAAGATTCAGAGCCATGAGGTGCAGAGATGACAGTGAAAGTAAACTAAGAGAAATGAGCAAGAAAAAGAGCCAGGAAAGAAGCAAAGTTGATGAGAATACACACAAACTACTTGCTTCATAAAAAGAACAAAATGAGGCAGTACAAGGGCACAAAATGCATTATTAAACAAGCAGGAAAGGCTTATTAACTAAGGGAAATGTTTAAAGTAAAGGTATTTGATGAAACGATTAACAGAAAAGTAAAATGAGTATGTTTAAAGGCAAAACGGGCATGTTTAAAGTGAAATGAGCAGAAGAAAAGTACAATGGGCATGAAAAGAGATTAAATGAGCAAAATGAATAGAATAAGGGCAATAAGGGGCACACTAAGTGTAAATAAAGCAAGGCGACTGCATGTCCTTTGGCAAGGTGCTGTGTTTTGGCATAACTATGACTTTGTATTGTATCAAGGGCATAATAAAGTTATTTGAAGTATCCGAAAGTGTGTAAAAGTGCTTGCAGTGTGCACTTAGTCTGTGCATGTACTCCAAAGAGTGAATTTGTGTGCAAAGTGCAACTATTTCATAAAGTGCAGTCAAAGTATAGCCATTTTGAAAAGTGTCTTGTGCTGGGTTTGTCTATTCGCAAAGTGCCACCATTACAGAGTGTTTCTTACACTGTAGAGAGTTGTCTAGAAAGGTACCGCCATTTTGGGGAAGTTTCAGTGTATTGTGTACAGTTTATTTGCAAAGTGCCATTACTTTGAAATGTTATTGACTCTGAGCTTCTCCTGCCCAGTTCATTCGCATCATACAGTTATTTGAAGTGCTTCTTAAAATGATGATAAATGACTTTAGCAATACAATAAGTTCAAAAGTATTACGCTGTCCTAGAAACTTATTTTGCAAAGTCCAGTTACACAGAGGCTTGGATTGTGCAGTTATATGATATGTTTCTTATACTGATAAGAGGTGATTTCATGCAATACAGAATTTCAAAAATATTACAATGCCTGAGAGATACCTATTTTGCAAAGTTCAGTTATACAGAGGTTTGTTGTACTTTTGAGCAAAGTTACAAGTACTGGCACAAATTTCTGGCATATTTGTATGTGTTTGTGGTTATTTGTAAAACCCTTCAGTGGTATGTCTTAATATGGCAGATGGATTTTGAAAGTGCTTACCACTTGTATTTGATCAGAATATTGCAGAGAATTAGAGAATATTTGAGCAAGAGTATGATATTTTTATACAAGCAGCTTATTCAGATAAAGATGCACGCACCAAGGCATTCATTTTGCTAGACTTAGCTGGGTCAGAGGCCATAGAAAGAGAGCGTTTGTTTGTGTATGCACCAGCAGTATATGAATAAGAAGGTTTAAACCATTGTATTGTTGTACAGGCTGAGTCAAGGGAAGACCCTGCGTGTTTGAAGCACAAGTTCAGAGAAATGTGTAACCCCCAGACAAATATTATGCTAAAGAGGCATTTGTTTTACATGAAAGATCAAACACCAGGGGAAACTTTTGCAGCTTATATAACTGATCTGAGAAACAAGGCTAAAACATGTTGGTTTGGTGATTTAAAAGATGAGTTGATAAAGGACAGGCTCGTGTGTGATATTAATCATGCTGCTGTGAGAAAGATCTTGCTTTATGATAGTGATTTAACATTAAGTAAAGCCATAGAGCTTTGCCAAATCCATGAAGTGACAGAAAAACACACAAGCATGCTTCCAAGTGACAAGAGCATGGTTTCAGCAGGCTCCAGAGCAAATGTAGACAGCATGTAACACATGGCAAACAGAAATAGGCCTACTAAGCGCATGGCAGCCACAACCCCTGCTGGCTCATTAAGGAAACCACTTAGTTTTCCAGCAAGTTCTACAATCAGTTCAGTTAAAGGAACATGTTCAGTACAGTATGCACATGAATCAGCAAAACCCAAGTCCAGCTTTATTGTTAACTGTCGCAATTATGGTGCAAATTATGAGTCTAAAAGATAAACATGCTTGGCATTTGGTCAGCAATACCACAAGTGTAAAAAATGGAACTATTTCCAAAAAGTTCGCAAATCAGGTAAACCTCACACAGTAGTAAAGAAAGGTCACACAAAAAAGCAGGTTGATCAAGTAGAGATGCAGTAGTCAGATTTCTATATGGATGGTTTGTCAGAAATTGGTGAAAGAGTTGATGCAGTGAATTTATTGACAAAAAGCAAAGTGTTCTGTACAGTCCGGATCAATAGTAAATCCACAGAACTTAAAGTAGACACCGGTTCAAAGTATAATGTTATATTGGGTCTATATTAGAATGCTGAAACCTCACTTATGCGAATCCCGAAAGACTACACATACACAGCGAACTGCAAGAACACCAAACATCCTTAAGAGCGAAATTCAAAAGATCGAATTGCCATAGTTGGCCAACTCCACCTCCCGCTACGTACTGCCTACCCAAACAAAATAAATATGAATGTATTACTATATATGCACTTACCTTAACTCGCCCCCTAATTCTAAGGTCAGTAACTATTGCACATTTAAGTTAGGGAGCTATACCGGATAAGGGAGTCTCCTACTGACGTTTTACCTCACTAAACATGGTGTGGACAACTATGTTGATTTGGTATTTTGAATTTCACGCTTAAGGACGTTCGGTGTTCATGTTGTTCGCTGTTTATGTGATGGCCCTTCGGGATTCATGTAAGTGAGGTTTCATCATTCTAATATAGACCCATTATATCAGCAGACACATTTGCTAAAGTGAGAACTAATGAGCAACTCAATGAGGCCAGTCATGCAAAACTTGTTGCTTATAGAGGTGAAAAGATTCAAACCAAATGCTCAGTGATGCTTTCATGTTATTCAGCCAAGAACTGTTACAACTTGTTGTTTTATGTAGTCAGAAGACCAGTGCAGTCTCTGTTGGGTCTCATAGATAGTTTGAGAATGAATCTGCTTTCTTTTACCAAATAAGTTTATCATATAAGTGCATCTCCTTGTTCTAATTTTTCAGAAGCCATTTTCTCAGAATATGCTGATGTTTTCGATGATAAGTTGGGCAAACTTCCAGTAGTGTATTCCATGAAGTTAGACCCAGAGCTCACTCCAGTAGCCAGACCAGCAAGAAGAGTTCTGATAGCTGTGCAGGATAAAGTTAAGATTCAGTTGGATAAAATAGTACAGCAAGGTGTAATTTGTCCAGTTACAGAACCAACGGAATGGGTATCATCTATGGTAGCAGCTCACAAAAAAGGCTCAGATGAAATCAGAATATGCATTGACCCAAGAGATTTGAACAAAACACTGAAAAAAGACCATATCATCTAATGCGCACAGTTGAAGAGGTTGCATCTCTAATACCAAATGCCACTGTTTTTTTCTGTTTTGGATACAAAGAGTTAATTTTAGCAAGTGATGCTTGATCGCAAGTCCTCATTACTAACCACTTTTGGTACTCTGTTTGGTAGATACAGATTTCTAAGGATGCCATTTGGAATAAATTCTGCAAGTGAAGTCTTCCAATGTGCAATGGAGCAAATTTTTTTGAGTTATCTTTGTGCCATTATAGTAGATGATTTATTGGTTGAAGGCAATGGTGAAGCAGAGCATGACAGAAACCTAAAGAAAGTTCTAGACAGAGCATGTGAAGTAAACTTGAAGTTCAATCCTCTGAAGTGCAAATTCAGACTTCCAGAAGTTACATATACATATGTAGGTCATTTATTTACCAGTACTGGCTTGAGACCAGACCCGACCATGTAAGCAGCAATTCTTGAAATGTCAGCACCAGACAATGCTCAAGCTCTATGGCATGTTTTATGCATGGTCAACTATTTAGGCCAGTTTATACCAGACTTCAGTGAGCTAACAGCACCTTTAAGAGAGCTAACATGCAAACATGTTGCATGGTCATGGTTAGAATAGCACCAGAAGGTGTTTGATGACCTCAAGGAGAAAATTGCCACCTCAACCACATTAAGATACTATGATGTGAACAAACTAGTAACTCTTTCTTGTGATGCTTCAAAATTTGGTCTAGGTGCAGTTATACTTCAAGAGGGCAGACCAGTAGCCTATACATCTAGAACACTTACCCAAACTGAGATGCAGTATGCTCAAATTGAGAAAGAACTTTTGGCAATAGTATTTGCATGTTCCAAGTTTCATGATTATATTTATGGTGAGCTATTCAGCTTGAGACTGATAACCGACCTCTAGTTACTATTCTAAAGAAGCCTATACATTCAGCTCCAGCCCGGTTACAAAGAATGATGGTCAAATTGAAAAAGTACAACTTCAAACTGGTCTATAGGAAAGGTAAAATACTCTATCTGGCTGATACCTTATCCAGGTCGCCTAGGAATACAACATAACGGCTTGACGTAGAGAACTTCGACTTTTATGTAATGACAGTGCTTAATTTTTCTACCACTATGCTTGATGAGTTGAGAAATCACACTAATATTGATCCGATTTTGCAAAAGCTCAATCACTACCTTAATGTTGGATGGCCGTCAAAGCAATCTAGTGTACCACTTGAAGTGCAAACCTATTTTCCCTACAGAGATGAAATGTTGATGGAAGATGGCATTATTTTCAAACGTCCTAAAATTGTTGTTCCTGCTTTCTTACAACATGAGTACATCCATATTTTGCATTGTGGTCACTCAGGTTCCGCACCACCAAGAGGCAAGTGAGAGAATTGGTATTTTGGCCTTCATTGCCAAAAGACATTGATAAAGTACTTTCTTCTTGTTCAGTATGCAATGAAAGGTCAAGAAGTAACAATTCAGACATTTTCTTAAATCTGCTTAACCTTAGAATCATACCTTGTGATGATGTTCTCGGATCTCCAGCTCAACAACTTCTTTCCAGGCAAACGAGAATTATGCTACCTATTCCTACCAATCTACTAAAGCCTAAAGCCAGGAATAAAAAGACCATCAAGGCTCAATTATTTAAGAAACGTTCACTCCAGAAGTCATTGTACGACAAGTCGAGCAAACTTTTTTCTCCATTAAAGGAAGGAGAAATGGTCAGACTTCAAACAGAAAAGGGTTTTGACCACATAGGGCAAGTTATTAGCAAATGTCCTGAACTGAGATCCAACCTTATAGACCCGGAAGCTACGCAGTACAGGCAAAACCATAAAAATCTGTTACCTGTACTAGAATCATCATCACAACATTGTTATGGCAACTTAGACTCTAAATCTCAGAGAGAGACAACTATTGTTTCCATTCCAGAGGATGTTCCTACCTCTTATTCCATCCTCGAAGATGTTCCAAGTAAATCACAGATCGAACATTTTTCAGAGACAGCTCCAGTAGTTAACCCCAATTCCTAATTTTATATCACATGTTATGGACGAGTATCTAAGCCCAGTGTGAAACATGTAGCAACATGGACTTAATTGTGTATATATGTATTATATCTTAATGCATGACTGATAATTGTCTGTGATATCTGCATGTCAAAATATCCATAACATTGCATGTTTTGTTTTCAAAGAGGGAGGGTGTAGATCAGGGAGCATGTCCTATGTGCTGTATCTTTAAAAAGTATGTCAGAGACTGAGAGTACACATATAAATATCAAGCACATGCCATTCCTAGTGCCATTTTGAGAATGCAGCCAGGGAGTAAGCATGCACGATTACAGCAGTTAGTTTGTATATAGTTACTTAAGTTAATGTCAGTCAACTTGCATCGTGATGTGTTTGTATAAAAAAGCTGCTTAAACAGAACCCACGAAAACTCTTCTATTGTGTTCAAAGTAGGAGAGTGACAGATATGATTGAGTATGGATACTACAAGATCAAAAGCAAAGAAATTGTGAAAAAGATAGATAAAAAGAAGTTTTATGTCACATGGACTATCCAGAATGAGAGGATGAATGAAATTATGTTTAATGGAAAATGGATGTCAGCAACAATATTATTAAAAATATGTGGTGGCTATGGAAAAAGGAGTGGGGGTCTAATAAGACCAAAAGGGATAGAAGTTAAAATAATAAAAGGAAGAAAAATAATTATGATTAAATAATAAAGGAAATAAACAGAAAGTTATATACTGTATAAATTTGTAAATATTTAAATTGTAAATAATTTTATAAAGAATATTTTATTTATTTCTTTATTTAACATTTATTGACTGAGAAAGTCTGACTAGGACAGAGTCTATTTTCAGCAGAGGCCCAGGGAGAAACTCTCTAGATTCATGTCTTTGGAGTATTGTAAATAACATTCCCCGGGATTCATGAAGCTTGCGCCAGGCGCAGGCGATCTAATGCCAAAAATGGCCATCGAGTGATTCAGGTGCGAGCTGTTTCCATGTGCACTACCAGAGTACATCACAGTTGTGCAGCTCCCAGTGCATGTATGCTAATTACCCCATGTGCAGCAGTGTAGCATGTAATTGAAGGTATATAGCAATTCATGAAGTGGTGCAGACGTAGCGTAAGCATGCAGAAATTTAAACCAAAAAAAGGTTTACATTTTTTCAAACATAAAATTGGAGCCATGACAGTGGATCAAACTCACGTATTATACTGTTAATACATGCTAGTGGCTAAATATATAGCTATTGGCATAAAAAAAAATACACAACACATAAAAAAGAACATTTAATGTCACGGCCACACTAACACAAAGTAAAATCGTAGTGCATCAGTGCACAAACGGGATCACAATGGAAATATATTTATATGTAATAAAACAGCAATGTAACACATTTCATGAATTCCCCATAATAGTCAATGGCACGCATGCTACACCACAACCATGGCGCAAGGGTTCCTAAGGGTCTGTGACGGTGTTCTGCGCTGTAACTAGGAATTAGTAGTCAATGCCATGCAAATGAGACAAGTAATACTGAATTGCAAAATCCCCGCCGGCGTAAGGATGTACCTCACAGCATAGCGGTACAACACCAAGGTGTGGCCTGGAGATGACATCAAGAGAGGGGTGCGCTACCTTAGCTGTAAGCACATTGGAGCATTGCTAATCCAGCTTGCCTGTTGCTAAGCAAAGCCGCACGACAGGGGTGTGGAAGTAGCCATAGCTTTGCTTAGCTGAGAGCACACAAGGTAACCGAAAGTGCATGTGAACGTTGATGAAAACATACTCAAAACCTGGTAAATGGCTGTGCGTGTTGTGCACCACAGCTGAAACAGGAAGGATATGGGAAGACAATAAGGAAATGCTGCAGCATGGTAACTGTAGTACAAATGAGTAATTAACACCTAGGAACTCACAGTTGGCCATAGACAACAGTTAACAAGGCTGCTAGCAGCTACCTGCAGAACAGGAAAGGGGAGGTGCCACTGCAAAGAAAAGAAAGCTGTTACAGCAGAACAAAGCAAACTTGCAGTAGATCAGCTACATAACACATTTCGCTACACAATCCTGGGTTTGGAAAGTACAAAACAAGAAAGCTGGCAGCTGGATGCATGCCTGACAATGGGAGGGGAATCGGATTGAAAAATGAAGTAAAGGGCAATAGATGAATCACAGCAGCCAAGCATAATTCAACACCAAAGGCCCCACAATAGCAGTACCTGCTGTAAAACCCATAATTAAGATACCCTGCAGCTGGAATTGCACATACACATGCAATTACACCAGCAGCATCCATTGCACAATAGCATAAGGTGTGAAAGCACCTCACACACACTTGTGTATTCCCAGACACTCTGCACCATTGGTGTATACAGACAGGGAACTTTTAATATGTACATGTTAGGGGCTGCCATAGCTTTGATTCACCAGCATGTGTCGGAGACTGATGGTGGTGTGGAGGATGATGCTGACAACCATCTCAGGCACCAAAGAAGGAGAAGAGTGTTCAGACTCAGGGTAACCTGCCAGGGGCTACATGATCTGGAGATAGTAGAACGTTACAGGGTGGGCAGGGACACCATACAGAAACTTGTTGAGCTGTGCCGGCCATGCCTCAGAGCCAGAAATAACAGAGGGGAACCCATCCCAGTAGACACGAAGGTATGTGTAAGCTTGAGAATACTAGCAACAGGTACCTTTCAAAGGCCAACAGGGGATATCATGGGGATCTCACAGGCATCAGCATCCAGGGTACTTCACCAGTTCCTGGATGCCATGTTACCACATACCAATGAGCACATATACTTCCCCCGAACGCAGGAGGAGTTGGCCAGCAATATGCATCTCTTCCACAGTGTGGCAGACTACCCAGAGGTACTGGGTGCAATAGACTGCATGCACATACACATCAAGACACCACCTGGTGAGCAGGGTAGGCGCTACATAAACCAAAGGGATACACCTCCATCAACTGCCAGGTAGTGTGCAATGCCCAGGGCATTATCATGGATGTGTGTGCTGGCAACCCTGGAAGCTATCACAACTCCCACATCTGGCATGCCTCACAGCTGTATCAGGTATTTGCCAGGGGGGACTTCCCATATGGCCACCTGGTGGGGGATGCTGGCTATGAACTGGAACCGTGGATGATGACTCTCATCAGAAATGCACACACCCAAACAAGAATGCCAAAATGAGGCACACACAGAAACCAGAATCATCATAGAGCGTGTGTTTGGGATGCTGAAATCATGGTTCCTTTGCTTGGACATATCTTGTGGAGCCTTGCAGTACTCTCCAGGCATGTGTGCCCACAACTTCATAGTATGTGCCATGCTACACAGTATGATCCTGCAGAAACAGCTGCAGCAGGGACAGAATGGTGAAGACTCTCACAGCCCACCACCATTGCCAAGGGCCCCACAGGCACAGAGGGACTCAGACCATGAACAACCTGTGCCAGCCCCAGTAGACAAGCGGAGGCGTGCCCAGTATGCTCATGCCTTGGCAAAGAGGGAACGTATAGCACACACACTGACAGTGTAGGCACCTATGGACTGACACCCTTCTCCACCTGCACACACAGCAAACATGGATGGCACACACACACGACCACCTGTAAATTGTCAAGTATAGGTGGTCTACTGTGTGCATCCTACATAGGCAGCCCTCAACTATTGTACACACAACTGCCATTGGTACAAGGTAAGTCAATACCTGAACAGTAACTTAAGTTATCAGTATGTGTTGATACTGTATGTATAGGGTCATAGGTACATAGGTAGGTAGACACCTAACTGCCCAAGGCCATTCATAAGCATAGCCAAAATATGTCTGCTGTCGCTACCCCATTGATTTACTAACTGTCCCTCTGTGGAGTAGAACCAATTGCGTGATCCCTGGGGTGTATCCACTGTCAAGTATAGGTGGAGGGGGTGTATCCATATTCATCAAGGATACCCACACCTCCAGGCTGGTGGCAACTCACGAAGCATCAGAGACCATTCAGGTGCAATTAACCATAGGCAAAACTGCTCTACAGTTTGTAGCATGTTACAGGCCACCCTCTCAAACTCAGGAACCCCACACAGCCTTCCTGAAGACACTGGAGAGTATAAATGTCTCTCCAAACACCATCATATTGGGTGACTTCAACTACCCAAACATAGACTGGGAACATTACTCAAGCCCCAATACCCTAGCCCAAAGGTTCCTGGAGTTCATAAACTCAAATGCTATGGAACAACTTGTCACCATTCCCACAAGAGGTGAAAATATACTAGACCTGATCATCACAAACATGGGGACAAAATGCTCCACACCGAAGTATATCCCTCATTGGTGAGATCAGACCATAAACTAATCTCACTGGAGATCCACATCCGCCCCACCCCAACAAAAAAGACCACAGTGAAGAACTTCTCAAAAGCCAACTTCACACTTCTTAAGACTGGTGTGGTATCCTTCAAGGCCCCTGAGTCATTGGAAACCACAACCCACGCTGCTGAATCCCTTACAAATGCTTTTTACGAGCACCTCCAGGATTGCATGGATCAAGCAATCCCAAATAAAATCAAGACCCTTTCCACCAAAGGCAAGCGCCCGATCTGGTGGACCCCAGCCATAAACAAACTTTACAACAAGAGGAGAAAGCTACTACAAGATAGAACAAAATCCCTAAAAGGGAAGACATCTCTGATCAATACTAGTAAAAAACTACGATCAGTCATAAAATCATCCAAGGTCAACTTTGAGAGAAAAATCGCCAAGGACTCAAAAGACAATCATAAGAAATCTGGGTGGAAACTCCCAGATATGCTCAGAATTAGTCCAAAATGATACAAAAATCACTGAACCCACAGACATTGCAAACATACTGGCAGACAGGTTCAGTGAAAATTTCTCCCTCCCCCCCAAAAGGAGAAATATCTATCCCAGCAGAGTGTAGCCTCCCAATCATCTGAAATGCCCAGGTGAGAGCTGCTCTCTCTAAAGCTAAAAACACAGCATCAATGGGACCGGATGGTGTCCCCGGCTGTGTGCTACACGAACTCAATGAGGAACTAAACCCACACATAAGGCTGCTGTTTAATCTTAGCCTTACCACAGGATAAGTACCCAAAGAGTGGCGTATGGCAACTGTGGTCCCACTTCACAAAGGCGGTGCTTCTACGGACCCTGGTAATTACTGCCCCATAAGCTTAACAAGCCTGGTCTGCAAAGCTATGGAGAGGATCATAATGGAACTCATAAATAAAGACATAGGGGACTACAGACATTGGATCCTACCCAATTCGGCTTTGTCAAGGGCAGATCATGCCTCTTGAACTTGGTTGACTTTTTTGAAACAGTCACCAAGGCCATTGATGAGGGTAAGGCAGTTCACACAGCCTACCTTGACCTTGCAAAAGCTTTCGACACAATACCCCACTCGGGTATCATAGAAAAGCTCACCAGCTTAAATGTAAACCCATATGTCACAAGATGGGTTGCAAACTGGCTCAAGGACAGAACCCACAGGGTTAGAGTTGCTGGTGCCATGTCAGACTCCAAGCCGGTCACAAGCGGTGTCCCACAGGGCTCAGTCCTGGGCCCCCTCTTGTTCGGCATCTACTTTTCAGAAGTGCAGACAAACATAGGAGGATTGTGGCTGACAAAGGTTGCAGATGACTGAAAACTGGGCGCCATAGTTGAAAATCCATCAGACACAGATATTCTTCAGAGAGGTCTCATAGAAATGGATAACTGGTGCCAGAGCCATGGCCTTAAGCTAAACGCCAAAAAATGTATAGTCATACCCTTTGGTAAAAACAAGGTAACCCCAAGTTACCACATAGGTGGCAATCCATTAAGCACAGAAGAGGTTATCAGGGACCTGGGGTCCCAAGTTGACAGTAACCTTTCTTTTGATACTCACATTGCCAAAGTGGTTAGGAGGACCTTCTACATTGCCCACCTGATTATGAAGGGATTCACATCCAGATCAAGGGAGGTCATTGTTCCCCTGTACTCTTCACTTATCAGACCAATGATTGAGTACAATGCCCCATTTGGAATGTATCTTACCCGAAACCTGCAGCAATTGGAAAGACCCCAAAAGTTCCTCACCAAAAGGATAAAGGGGCTCAAAAATATGCCATATGCTGCCCGACGGAAGAAACTCCAGCTCTATTCAGTCGCATACCGTCTGCTCAGAGGTGACCTGTGCCTGACATACAAGGCCATGTCCAACCCAGAATTAATGGACATGCTCCACCTCAAAAAATCCAAATCCACCAGAGCCACAAGAGCAAGAGACTTAAACCTCAACACGGATATAAATAGGACGTGCTGGAGGGACAGATTCATCGCCCAGAGACTCCCTATGCTGTGGAACAGAATCCCGGTCCATGTGAGACAGAGCACCTCGCTGGCTCTGTTCAAGAGGAATCTTGACCAGTGGATGGGTGATCGTAGGTTTACCCCGGGGATCATCTCTGTATCACTGCTGGACAGAGGCACGGCAAACTAATGGGTATAGTATTCTTCAACCTAAGGGATGGTGAAAGCCACACAACTCTGGCTAGGCTTATAAATGCCCTAGGGCAGATAGCCTAGTATGAACCTATGAACCTATGTTCCCCACCCACTCTGCAAGGATTCCCTGGAGTGTTAGTGAGGGGCTCCATATAATGTATTCAGGGATGTAGTTCCAAATCATGGGGAGTACCCATGACAGGAATCTGTCACTCCAGCATCTTCCAGTTATGGTTGTCACAAGGTGTAGCTCATTACAGTGTGTGGCTCACTGTGACATGGATTCCCATAGGTGGAGCATATCCATTAAGCCTGACTTGGACACAGCTTTGTTGGCCAGAAAATATCATCTCTGAGTAAACGAGATGCCACTGAGTAATGCAAGAGTTTATGCAGTCTGGCAGCATAGGACACATGTCTGAGGGCATTATCCCTCTTTGCGAGGTACGTTTGTGGCCCTTCCAGCTGTCGGATGTGTCTTCTGAGGTACATTCAAAATGGGTTATCATACTCAATGATGGGATTGATGAGTGATGAGTAAAGGGGCACAGTAACCTAAGTCTGTTTAGATGCAAACCCTTAAGTAATCAGATGGCCTACATAGACGGATGTCTTAACTACTTCGCAGATATGACTGTCAAAGGAGAGATCACTATGTAATGTAGTCCCCACATACCCATTACATTGTCTGAATTATAGTGTCTGCCACTCATGTGTTAATATGTGTGTGTGTAGTTTCCCAAAATGGAATGACCATGCAGTATGTGGCCTTTAGCTGGATTCCATCACTCTGACACCCTGTGTTGGTCTATGTGAGGCCCCTTGAAGGACGTCTGCGACAGCTGGACTGTCAGTTATGGCTCCCAGTCTGCAGTAATTGCCAAACATGGCCTGCTGTGGTTCACCTGTGTTAGCCCGTACCTCTGAGAGGTATGTGGCAAACAGTAGGGGTCCCAGGACTGAGTCCTGTGGGACAACAGTTGTGACTGGTCAAGAGTTGGACCTGGAGGCTGCTAGACTTACCATGTGGGTTCTGTGTGTAAGCCTGTTGGCAAACCAACCTGTGATGTATGGGTGTATGTAGTGGCTGGTGAGTGTAGAAATAATACCTCAGTGGGGAATGGTGTCAAAACCCTTGGCAAGGTCCAGGTAGTATGTGTGAACTACCACACTCCACACCTAAAGTCTAGGTGACTGTAAGATGTCAAACAGGTTGAATAGGCATGATCTGCACTCAATCAAGCTGACCTGGGTTGGGTCAAGTGTCTGGAGGTTACCATTGTCTATATTAATGAGTGCCATGAGGATGCGCTCCATAGCCATGCAGATCAGGCTACCCAGGCTTATGGGGTGGTAGTTACCATGGTCAGTTGTGTCACCACCTTGGTGGAATGGAATAGCTGTTGCCATGCACCAGTGAATAGCCATGTAGCCTGTGTAGAGGCTGATGTTGAATTGCTATATTAGGAGGGGGGGTCACTTTGTCTTGTAGTGTCTGCAGGATGCAGTCTGGGACACCATCTGCCTCCATTGACGTTCTGTCATGCCATTTGAAAGGACCATTACCACTTGTATGTCTCAGATGTCTGGGATACTGTACATTTTGGGTATTGTTGTGGGCCCTGTAGGGGGAAGCTTGCTACGAATGTATCATCAACTGTGTTGGTGATATCAGTAGGGTCAGTATATTCAGTGCAATATTACTGCTTACATCCTTGACATAGCCAAAGAAGCCTTTGTGGTCATATTCTGAATCCATGCCTATTTACCTGTGGATGTCAGCCTTGGATGATTACATGAGTAATGTAAGTATCTTGCTAATAATGGTCACGGACGTCTGCATGTCTTGGGATTTGCTGTTGTTCTGGACTACTGTCCTACTTCTGTTGTATAGCCTGTATAATGCAGGGGTTCAGCAGACTGGTGTCCTTGTGTAGGACTAGCGAGTCCTGATTTACCATTGATGGCATGACCCATACATCTTTGTCGGTGCTTATAGAGTGCATTTGTAATTTTGTCTGTATCTTGAGTAGTGTCATCCCTGAGCATGGGGGCTGTGAACCCTCCCACCTCTGTCATTAGTACTGTGAATTTAGCTGTAGGAAAGGTATCCACTGTGTATTCCTTGGGTGGGGGAGATGGTTGGGATTGGAAATCATCAGTGAATAGTTCATGGTCAGATCTAAACAGTGACTGGTTTATCTCTGCTGTAGTGCACCTGTTGCACATGTCAGTGATTACCACTTCTAGTATATTTTCACCTCTCGTTAGTCCATCTACCAACTGATACACGCCATATGAGGTGATAAATCCCAGGAAGTGCTGGGCCTGGAAGTGAATACTTGAGTAGGTTATCCAGTTAAGTGTAGGGTAGCCGACACTGACCAATAACAGGGTGTCTGGTAGGACTGTCATGTTTACCACTGTCTCCAGATAGTTGTAGTGGTGCTCCTGGGTCATGGAGGGTTATCTGTAGCAACTTACCGTTTGCATTGCAGTCATGGCTGATGTTAGCTGCACATGGATGATCACAGTGGTATCATGCTGCCCCACTAACTTGGAGGTGTAGGTATCCCCGATGAATATAGATACATCCCCTTCATGTCTGTGCCAGTCCATGTTCAATGGCTGAAATATGTGTTATGGGTTGTAGTCTGGTAGTGCCGGTGTGCTCACAGGAGCCCTATACAGGTCCCAGTCACAGAACAGATGTAGATGTTGTCCATAATGAGGGGTGCTGTGAGTGCGTGCATGTTGTGAGTACTACCCCTGGTGTTGAGTAGCCTAACCCTCATTGATTCCGCTATTGTGCAGTTCATGGAGGTGAGATTCACCTCTGAGACCTGCCTAAAAACAGCACCATGGGGGCACCAATAGCCTTGCCCAGCATTCCAAAGCCTTGGGCTGACGCATGCAAGTTGGTATGGCATTGCTGCAGGCATGTTTCCCATCTGTGCTTGTGTCCCATCTTTCCTGTAGGTAACCTACTGGTAAGCTACACAAAGCCTGAAACCTATACATGTCCACTAGCTTCCAAGATAGGCTTTTGGAGTGATTATGTGTCAGTAGTCTGTATGCTTTTGCTGTACTTAACTGCTGTCTGACTACATGGTGATTTTACACTGTATATTGTGATCAGAAAACTCTGTATAATCACATATGATGTTGGAGATGGCCTGCACTGTAGAGGTTCGCAGATAGGTAGTAGGCTATCTGCCCAAGGGTATTTAGAAGCAAAGCTATAGTGTGGTGGCTTTACCTGCACCATTGATGAAGTAACTGTGCCTCTGTCAAGCATAGCCAATGAAGTGATTACAGGCAGAGTTGTTGGAAGCTGTTGAAGACTGGGGTGCTGTAGGGTGATAGGGGCACATAGTGATCTCAAAAGGGCATGTTAACATGACAACCCAACAGCATTCAATTTCCCCAACAGGTCTTGCAGCTATAAAACTGGAGTGGCTCCCCCACACCCTGGCTGTATGTTTCTGGGACACATGATCCCAGGGGTGTATATACTGTTGCCCAGTCACACATCAAGGTTTCCCCTGAAGTATATCAGTGAGGGGTTATGCCAAATGTTGTTAGGTTGTTAATGTATAGTCTCCCAATTCATGTGTTATGTCGGTATTTTGAGAAGCTCACTGGGTGTGGGTGGCTCCGCCTGTTGTGTAGCCAAGCTTACACATAGGACTCATGGACATAGGAAATAGGCAAGAGGAATGTCAATGTCAATAGTGTAATAGCTACAGCATTTGCATAATATCTGTGCAGTCCTGGTTCAAATCCCAATAAAGTCAGAGATGATTTACATGTTACATAGTATACCTTAACCACAGCTTGCATATATAGGTAGTATTCCACAGAATAATAAACATTTGGAAAACACAACCGCTGAAATGTGCGTTAATCACCCTTGCACTACCAGTGCCTGCTCTGAGAGGTAAAATGACCACTGCCAGGGTTAGAACACGGAACCATGTACTCAATCTTCACAATAACCTACCACTAAGCTAGCTGTGATGTACCAAAGGCAGTTGTGTATTCTGACAGGTTGAAACACAAAAGGGAGGAATGTGTGGAAATAGGACAAACCGCTATGTACCCAATGAAAGGTGTATGCTATATATATATATATATATATATATATATATATATATATATATATATATATAAATCAACATATATATATATATAGAGAGAGGGAGAGAGAGGGTTATATGTCGATATATAGGGATATACATATATATGTAGATATATAGATAGGTTAACAACATTTACACAACCATGGAGGTACATATAAATGGGATACCTACCAAATACCAAATGCTTGACATACCGACACACGTAATCATGAGGCTTAAAGACCAAAAGACCACAGTACCGAAACACCAGAAGCACGAGTTTTAAAATCCCAATGTTAAGGGACATTTATTTAGTGCTTCTGGTGTTGCGGTTCAGGTAGGTTAATGTGTGTAAGTGTGTTTCTGAGGGCTGTAGTGTGTGTAAGTGTGTGTTCTGAGTGTGGTGTGTATTCCTGGGGGACTGTAATGTGAGTGTGTGTGTGTGTGTGTGTGTGTGTGTGTGTGTGTGTGTGTTTGCTTTGTGTGTCTGTTTGTGTGATCTCGGAGGTAGAATATTACAGTAGGGGGTGTGGGGGGCACAGCCACCCACATGGGGGGTGTAGGGTGACTTGCCCACCTGCTCATATGTAGTGTAGGATGGTTTGTTTAGATGTGGTGGGTAGCAGTGTGTCTGTGTGTGTGTGTCTATTGTATAGATTGTAATGTTCAGTTCTTCTCTGCCCCTCACAGGTGATGTAGGTGTGTTCGCATCCTGCAGTCCATTTGATGTTAGTGTCCCCACAGACTCTAGCAGTGATGATGAATGTATTATTGAGACACAGGCATGGTTGCCAGGGGCTGAATCTGTGCCATTGGTTGCCATTCCACCTCTATTCCCCTCATCCTCGCACACAGTTCTCATGCCTACACATACCCCATCACCAGTGGCCATTGAGGAAGGACAGTTGGCATGTGGTAGCTTTGAACAGGAAAGTGTGGAGGCTATGGAAGGTGTGCCTGCACACCATGGTGTCAGCCAACTGACTGGTGATGTCCCACACAGGCATGTGGCCAGTGCTGCTCATAGGAGGACCTCTGGGCAACATGCCCCTGCAAGACAGAGCACAGCAGCTGGTGTCACCAGACACATATTTCAGGCTGTAATGGAGGCACAGGCACATGCTGAACAGCACAACAGAGAAGATCAGAGGCTTCAGAGGGCTGCTGTCCATTCTTTAAACAACAACATCCAGGCAATGGTAAATGCTCAACAGCAGATTGCTGAAGCTTTGGATAGATGATTGGGTGACATGGTTGGAGTCCTTGACCGTGGCATGACAATCCGTGAGTGTGAGCTGTCTGAGTTGGAACATCTGGTAGGAGTGAGGTGTCTGGCATGGGGACGTAGGCCTGCTACATCACCTGTTTCAGGTCTACATGAATGAGCTACCTCACATGCCCGCTCCCATAGTGGCAGTAGCAGCAGCAGTGCAGCTGGTGTTGTGCTGTCCACACCACGACAATGCAGGCCACATGCACGTGGCCCTGGACAGTCTCAACAGGGACACGGTTCTAGTCGACATGTGTCATCAGACAGTACCCTATCTGCACCTCTGCCTGGTAGTGCTCGTGCAACCCCTAGCAGGCACAGGTCACGTGGCCATGGCTGGACACCGTGAACTGTAAAACATGGCCTGTACAGTCTGCAGCTGTCAATAATACCCCTGTGTAGGCCAGACACCTGCCAGAACTGTGTGCATACATACACACACACCAGAAACATATGCAGGGCACCACAACACACACATGCATAACATCCACACACACCCAATTAGATCAAAGGCCCTAACCCACACACATGATGTCATCCAATAGTGCAGTCTAGGCCTCTGGCAAACATTATCACCCTGTGCGTATGATGATGCCTGTGCTGCATCCCTGTCATCCACACCATCGGTGCAGGGACATGCTCATATGGTCCGATGCACAGGGTGAACAGACTAGGAAGATAAGTGTAGATTACAATTGTTGTGTACTGTTGACAAGCAGCAGACATACCATGTAGTACAGGTTTACAATGCATTTCGTACTGTTAACAGTATGTGTCTTGTGTAACAACAGTAACTGCATGTTGGTCATGATGTTCTGCTTTCCTCCTTCAGGTCTAATTGCATGTGCCGGTGGATGTCAGTGTTTGCAGTTAGTGTCCCATATGTAAATGAGGACTACTCACAGGTATGTATGTAAATACCAGCATGCACCTTGTAGCTCCCACATCACAGTTAGAAAGTCCCACGTTCCAAACATGTCTACTGATCCAAGAGCATGATAGCTGTGTATTAAGCTACTGGGACTACAGATGTGACATCCATACTGGGTGACATCACAGGTACAGTTACATGGAGTGGTGAGGTAAGAGAGTGGTCTAGTTGATGACAAGGTAGAGGCCATTGGGAAGTGTGATGGCTCATTGAGAAGCAGTAATACACATTCTCATGACAGGATGTGAACACACAACTACACCCACACACTCAGGTATTCACACACATGTATTCAGAGACACAGTAACACACCCACACACTCACGGATTCACTGACACAGTAGCATACATTCACATACACAGTTGCTAGTGTTGAGTTGAGGACCCCTGCCTATGTGCAAATCATCATTACAGTACTGTGCACCTACATGACGCGCCACAGAGATTACAAATGTACAGGTAGTCAGTATGGCATAAGATCGGGGACATCAACACATATAGTAGATTGCATCGCCTGGATGGGGGAGGGGTCTTATCAGTTCACTATGGTAATATACATCCTCACTCCAGGGACCAGACAGCCATACATACACACACACACACGCACACACACACACACACACACACACACACACACACACACACACACACACACACACACACACACACACACACACATACACACACTGTGGCATTCACTATTGAATACACCTATGTCATGCACATGCAGATACCTCACATGTGTGAGATATGCACTCCTGCCTATGTCCTGCTTTCTACATTGCAGTCTGTACAGATGTCTATAACAGTGTACAGGAGAGTGAGTAACAATTGAGATGTATTCCCCACCATACGTGACATATATGGACACACACGCAACCACACATGCCAGTACTGTGAATCAAACACCTGCCTATCTTATGATCCATATGCCAGACTTACAGCAGTATTGCATGCATTACAAAGTGTACTGACACTTCCTTTGGCAACTGTGCTGATATATGCACATGGGAGGTCTTAACTGTTACAGGTGTCAAGTGATTTACCTTTGGTGTCACCCTGACCGCTGTCTATGTTGTGTATGTTCCCCTTCAATTAACAAAACCATAGCTTAGCAGTTACACAGGTTATTGTAGGACCACTTGTGACACACCTGTGTGCTGTCCTCAGCAAACATCCATCTGCAAAGATGCCCCACCACTTAGTTATGTCCACACATCTGTCCATACCTGAGGTACATCTTTCCGTACTTTCAGCATATCACCATATACAGTTGGCAATGTTGAGGCTGCATTGCAACTGCATGATGTACTAAGACACAAGTCACCTGCATAGATTAGCAACTGCACACACATGGTATCTGAATGCACACCACTACATGTACATGTGTGTAGGTCCTACAATCCTGTCATTTGGGCATGTTTGTAGGCATTGCAATTGGTGGACATGTGTAATGACATACATGACACATGGACTGTTGTATGATATGATAGGTGTAATGGGTGACCAGTACAGAGGGAATGTTACCTCTGTCAACATTGATATCACACCTTATGTACTGTTAGCATTCAGCAGCCATGGACCTACATTCCATGTGCATGTGTGTAATGGCTGTAGCCACCTGTCTGCACAAAGGACAACAACAGCTATGCTATTTACATATATGTTGTATGTGTGTGGCATGTGCATATCCAGGGCAGGTACATGTATGCTGTATCCAAACATGAGGGTGTTTACTGGTGTACAGCAACAGTCCTCTGTTAATGCTGTAAATAACTGAGGGCACCTGGTATGTGTACAGCTGACCTGGTTACAGACAGTGGTTTAATTGCATTGCATAACACATGATGCAACTGTGTCAGTACATGGGTACTCTGCACAGTTGATGTAGAGCTTGGTACAGTCCACTGGTTAAGGGTCACATGGTGGTGTACTATTATATGTCCTACCACATGTATGGATGTGTGTTGGTGGTCCGAGGGCATGGTGGTGTCTGAGGGTTACATCCTAGAATGCTGCTTTTGACACTGTGTCCTGCACCTGACTCATCTGTGATGCCTTTTGTGGGAGTACTGGTCAGTACATGTGAGTGGCCTTTATGTATGTGGGGACACCACCACCTGCAGTGGTCTGTACCTGTGTTATTACCCACATGTTTGGTTCTGAGGTATATGGTGGTAATGCTATTGTGCACTACAGAGCCTTCAGCCAGGTGTTCCTCACTGTACAAATGTCAGTATTCCCCATTGTTGGATCTACAGTGAGCAGCTGTGATTATGGATGCTACACATCTAGCACTGGTTAGCATAAGCATACCATGCAGTTGTCCTCTAGGTGTCATGGTGTTATCCTGTGTTTAGGACATTTGCCTTGGAATGGCACTATATGGGCGAATGCGACCTAGGTATTATCCCCACTCCCTTGAATCATGGATGCATGTGATATGTGACAAAGGCCTGTCTACTTTCAATCATGTCATCCCAGAATTACAAATATTGGACAACCTCGTAATTACAGCAGAACATTGGCTCATTGTGTTGGTCAAGCAGTTGCCACTCCTACCAAGACATCACTGCGAGTGGTAGTATTGTGCTTGGTATACAATGGTACATCTAAGGTGATGGATAGCAGCAGACATTGTGTATAAGACCAGTGTCAGATATATGCAGTGCAGCGTTTCTGCTAACAATGACAACTACTAACACTGGAGTCCATTACAGTGTGTTCTTTATGCCTAACTGTAATAGCATGGCCACTGTGGCCTTCTGTGTTTAGAATCCGAGTGAATCCCAAACAGCCCTGTGCTACTAAGTGTATGAGCATGCCCAGTATAACCTTGTGTAGATGGACACATAGTGCATTCCGAACAGCCCTGTGCTACTAAGTGTATGAGCATGCCCAGTGACACTTTGTATCGGTTATGTGCCTCTACGTGTATGGGCATGGCCATTGTACCCTGTATAGTGATAGTAGTCATCCATTCTACAGATGGGCATACTCCAGTTCAGGATGGATTCCTACTTTAAACACACATGTTCACAGGTATGTACATCTTAACTGCCAGCATCCCTGTTGATGTCCGCATTCCTAGAAGGTCATAATGACAACCTTGAAATGTGTAGTGTCTGTGGCGTGACTCATAACTATGTGGTATTGTAATAGTGATCTGTAGATAGGCAGGTGTTCTGTTCCCACCACTGGCGTGTGTGTGTGTGTGTCTCCATCTGCCTGAGGACAGAATAATGATTTTAGACTCCTCACACTCCATACAATACCTATACCCACCTTTGACAAGGCTGATGATGTCACCCACCTAGAAATACACCTCTGGGAGTGCTGTGACCCAGTAATCTTGGTAGCACATTCTGTAACTGTGTAATGCTATAGTGTGATAAAGTAGTTAGGTTGGTGTTCTAATCCCAGACTTGCCAAGTGTGTGTGTGTGTGTGTGTGTGTGTGTGTGTGTGTTTGTCTCCGTCTGCCTGAGGACTGAATAATGCTTTTAGACTGCTCACACTCCATACAATTCCTATACCCACCTTTGGCAAGGCTGATGATGTCACCCGCCTAGAAATACACCTCTGGGAGTGCTGTGACCCAGTAATCTCGGTAGCGCATTCTGTAACTGTGTAATGCTGTAGTGTGATAAAGTAGTTAGGTCTGTGTTCTAATCCCAGACTTGCCAAGTGTGTGTGTGTGTGTGTGTGTGTGTGTGTGTGTGTGTGTGTGTGTGTGTGTGTGTGTGTGTGTGTGTGCCTGCATGAAACAAGTACAGTGCTTTGTAGAGTATGCACTCTTTGTACAAATCACATGACCACCTTTGTCAATCCTGCTCTTGTCACTCACCTAGGAATACACCTGTAGGAGTGCTGTAACCCAATATTCACCATAGCGCGTGCCCTAAAAGCGTATTGCTGCAGTATGATACGGTTGTTAGGGGTTCGAATACAGGACATGGCAAGTGTGTGTGTTTGGCTGTCAGAGCCTGTGTAGAGGTGGCTGTAAGTGTCAAACTACTGGACATGTTGGGGAGCGGATTTTTGTAGTTTTCCTATATGGTGTCCGTCTTATGACACATTGGCCACCTCACGAGGAGTACAGCTGTCAGTCAGCCACGGGACTGTGTTGGTAAGCCATACCTCTACATCTGGCAAAAGGCCTGGTGAACAAAGTATGCAACCCTACTAATACCCGGTATATGTTCTGCACCCATGTGCCATACACAAACACACTTGCCTAGGATATCACTATGTTGCTAGTACCATGCACATTGATGACAGATAGTAGGCATGGTGTGAACGCAGTGGGCTGCAGAGGACATGGCACCCTGTACAGTGGTACAATAGGCACATATTTGCAGACAATGTGCCTTCACTATGTTCCCCACTGGATGCCTGCATCATATGTGGTGCCATTAGATGTGATCCACAAAGGCCATACAATGCCGTACACATGTGCCATTTATGGACCAATGCCACTGACACCAGGGAATACCTGTATCATACTACCAATGCAGGTGCAGGGTCGACCTGCTCACTATAAGCAGGTTTTGCTCACCAGGCCAGTATTGGCATATCGGGGGATAACAGTCTGTGTACACAACATGTGCCTGCCAAACCAGGTACACCTGTACATGTCACTGTACACTATTGTGGGACATGCACATCCCAGGCAATGTCCATGTGAAGGACTATCAAACAGACATGGCATGCATTGCAAAGCTATGGCCATACACATTGTAACCAAGATGTTAGGGCAGATCATGCAGTACCCATCTGTGTGAGACATTGCAGACACTACACCCCTGTACCGCACTGCACACCATTGTCGGGTGATGTGATGCCAAGGATTACCCCTCACCCAGCTTTGTACAGCCATCTTGTACAGCCAACCACTACTTATCCATGAAGCAATGCATACATGCAAATCAGTACTGGCACCTTGAGTCTGCATGTGGGTTATGATGCTCCCAACCACAGTCACTCCCAGTATAACCCTCATTGGCATACCAACAGCTGTCAAACACTTTTACATGCCCTAGCCCATAGAACCTCCAGATATCCCCTGTGGTGGATGTAGTCCTGTGCATTACTGCAGTGTGGCAAACTAAGTAGTTAGGCTGTGTATTTGTGGCCCTGGCAAAGAGTGTCAATGTGTGTCCATTAGAGAGTGTGGTTGTGGTGACAATGGCATCCGGTCATGTGGACAGCCATGTGTGATACATCTAATGTATGTCTACTATATCTCTGTTGCACATGTCTCTCACCTACACACATATATGTTCTTACAGCACAGCAACATGTCGACTTTGTGGCACATGTAGTAACGTCATGCACATGTAATAGTAATGACTAGTCAGTCAGGGGTTTGACCCCTGTACCGTTAGGCGTGTGGCAGACAATGCTTAGGGTTTAGTCTCCAAGCCCTTCTCTGGTGTACTTTGCCTGTCCCACCCACACACTCTCTGGTGGATGTGGAGATGTATACCTGCTCAGCAGCAGCATGTGTATTGTAAGTAATGGACATGATCAGGTGATGGTCTCTACACCTATTGCAGTCCTCCACTAGCTGATTGCATGTGGAACAGCTGTGATGGTGTTCCCATAGCCATTTGCATGATAAACACAGTACACTATCTAGGAAAATCATGTTGGTATTTGGCCATGACAGTTGCAGTGAGTGGTACCTGGATGTGGTGTTCTGAAACGGCATCACAGATGATATCTGGATGTACCTCAAGCATCATACACAGTGAGAAATAGCCGAAAGGCAAGAGGGTGATGTGCCACACATGACTAATGCATATAAGTGTAGCTATGCTGCATTGAGACTACTGCCTGTTTAACATGTTGTGTGTGGTAATGGCTATTCTGCATGTTTTAATACAGACATGACAGTACTCTGTTCGTGAGGGACCCCTATCTGTAGGGCCATCTGTGAACTGGTCAGTGTGTGGAACCATCTGTGTCCTGTGATACACACTGAGCACACATCTGTGCACAGCAGCAGCATAGTGTGAGGATTGCAGACAGTACATGATGATAGAGATGTGTTACTGCCATCGCATCCCTGACTGGACATATGTCACATGAAACAGTGGTATGACAGACACTGTCTGGGGTTCCCAGTGACAAGCCAATAATGGGCAACTGTTCATAGCTGCGGTCACATGTCTACTACACATTGAACAGATGTCATGCAGTATATATGCATGTGTTGTGCTCCCTCTGCAAATGTATACCATCTGTTGTGTTGGGTTGATGGTGATATCTATGCATACTGTTGTACGTAATCCTGAATGTTGTTGTCTATCACTAAGCCATATGTGGGTTTAAAATGCAACACCATAGGCTGTATGGGTTGGGAGGTCCCGGCAGAACCTCCTGTCCCACTTCAGCTGACCATGGCACCGAGCACCAGCATATCTGGGGCCCAGCCTTGGACCTCAATCTCTGTTGGCTCTGCACCACCTTCTGGTGGTACCACCACTGAGGATGGGGCATGTCTCCCCTGGGAGCAGGACCAGACAGGAACATGTCTGCTGTTGTGCAGTCCTGGACGTGTTGCGTTGGGGGCTCACTAAGGGGTTCCGAAGCCAGATACCCAAGCTCAAGGGCAGAATGTCACATTTGCAGGGTGATGTTGCCACTCCTGGACAGCTCCCAGCACTGCCTCCTTTGCAGCTGTTTGGGTGCAGTGGCAGCTGCCCATGGCTGGGGACCTCCATCCCACTGTTCCCATGGGCTTGTGAATGCAAAACACCCATCCCTGTCCGAGGTGTATCCCCCCACATGTGTCATATACAGACCCTGTATGCTGTCTTGTCTGTGAGCCTACCCTACCTATCCTCCACGGCCATACCTACTCTCCTTCCCCCCCATTTGACCCTCACCCTACAGAAACATAAGGCCAATCGGGTCCTAGGGCAACATCTGCCCTATACATAGCTGTCCATTTCACACACCTGCCCACTGGACACATGTAACCCTTGTAATATGCATCACGACATACTCCTGTCATCCTAACCCCTGTCCCCCAGGCACACGATCCTGGTATGCACATCACTCCTAAATAGTCCAGGTACACGTGATGAGGACGGCCCCATTGTACACACAACAATACCGGTCCCTCTATGGTTACCACATTTACCTTTATCATGATGATGTTGCACACAGCACCTTGCAAGAGTACTGTTCACACATACTGATTGGACAGGTACTGTTGTGTTAATGTACATTGCATGCACATAGTGATGTATACAGCCAATGTACAACTGTTTGCTTGTATGAATGACACGTCTGCCTGAGGGAATCTTGAGATTACATAGGACAACACCACTAGATAATACAGGCATCACTGGTGTTTCCCGTTTCATTCATTTGTAATGCTTTGTTGCCACATGGTATGTTCCTGATATATCTCTATATATGTATGTACCTATATGCTGGACATAAACACTCACAAATACATCTACATGATGGGATACATTCCTATACTGTTGAATGACTGTGCTGTATATGTTTGTGGTACTGTCCATTGTCTGTATATCTGCTATGGCATATTGGTAAATCACATTAGCTGTGTGTGCAGGGTCTTGGTTCCGAGCCTTGCAGCGGCCATTTATTTTGTAGCAGGGCAGAACAAGGCCATTGGATATGGAGAGAGTAAGGCACATTAAAGCAGTTGTGAGTGGGTGTGTGTGGGTTTGCGTGGTGTTAAGCAATGCTAACCTCTGGTTACAGCTTCTTACACTCGGTTAGCCTCTACATTGCTTTACCAGTGCAGTACTCGCATACTGGTAGCCAAACAGGCTTACACCCGCTAGCTCCCACACTTGCAAATGCACCGACATTGGAGCTTGCATCTGACACTCACACCCCTGGGTGGGAGCGAGGACCACAATGTTACCTTGTTGTGATGCCTATTACATCAGATTACATGCCTACATTATCGGGAATGGCTGCCCATTAGGCAATGGCATGCCGTTCGACTGTACGGAACCGGCGGCCTGTCCAGTGATTTATTCATATTATTTGTGTGTTCCTCTTACAATCTGCACCCATCTGGCTGATACATGGGAATGGAGACTCTTCAATACAGACAAGTAATTGGGATTTGGGACCCATATCTGTCAGCCGAGTCATGCTACCGCATACCTATTATAGGGTTGCCACCTTTTCAATTGCCCAAGGTGGGACTTTTATGTAGAAACATCAGATTTTGCAGGGCAAAACATATCCACAGCCAGTACAAAGGAAATAACTTCAATGTTTTGCCTAAATGACAGCTTATTCTTGTAGCATTATTGTTGCTTATTCTGTTTCTTATAACATTTAGGTGTTTCAGATACAAAATAATTGTTTTATGTAACTACTACAGACAATATAGGGAAATCTTTGTCGTAATATCTCAGGACATTTGCCATATTTTCAAATATTTTGCAGGACACAACTGCCCAAAGAGAACTGTCCCTCATAAAGGTGGACAGGTGGTAACCCTAACCTATTATTCTATCATCTTTCTAAGGTAGTCAGCAGAATATGCACTTTCTGTCACTATCAGACCTCTCATACGAATGGGGAATAATGAACACTGAATCAGGGACACTGCATAACAACATCATGGACACATTTGGAAATTTGGTGCTATTAACCTGACACATTGACAGAACCAGAGCATATGTATTCATACACATTGTCTGAGGTACATGCTGTTTATGACTCTTAAATGTTGTCATTATTCATTACATGCATTCCACAACCTTTCTTCCTAATATCATTAGTTCTAGGAGGGTTTAGGTGGGACAGAGTTAGATTCTGAGTAGCTATCAGGGACGTCCCTGGTAATCGGGGACAGTTCAATGGTATGATCCCTATGTGTTCCCCTAATGGTTTACGGACTATCCAGTGGATGTGCTCTTAGGGGTTGGGAGGTATGGGCATCTGCTATGCCCACTTCGGAATATTACTTACATCCACAGGGCAGCCTAATATGGCTCTGCCAGCCAACACCTGCATGCCTAGGCCCATAATCGCATACCCATAGTTCCCCTACCTGCCACTCCTCTACAGCACTCATCCTTACTGTGGGCTCAGGTGGCATATAAACACAACACTACAGACTGCCCACTCTCCCCGTGAAAGGAAACACATCGTACGTTGTGTCGACCTATGTGTTATCAGGCTTGCACAACCTACTGGTACGTGTACATCTACAGCCTGGTTGGAGAAATATTACCGGGACTGGCTTTGATCATTAATTTTTGGTGTCCCACAAGGGACATCGGTGTCTATGGTTCAAGTGTAGACCTTGCAGATCTCTCCCACTGTTAGTATCCTGCCGGTGGTTTGGGAAGCAGTGGTGTGTTTACCTTTATTGTGTGTCTGTATGTCTCACCGGTCTAGCTGGGTGGGGGGTGATGCTACATGTTACACGTTTGTGTAATGGACCTCCCACCAACATATGCCCGGCCTGTGAACATATGTTACTTGTAACTGCTGTATCATATCCTAGCTATATACATGTGTGTATATATACTGTAACATATATATATATATATATATATATATATATATATATATATATATTTATATATATATATATATATATATATATTTACATTAATATATACAGATATATCTGCATATGTATGCATACATGTATATTTATATCTTGCTGTCTATATTTTATATATATATATATATATATATATATATATATATAAAATCTAATGACATATGTGTCTATGGTTGTCTGCATATGTATATATACATATGTGGGTATGTATATGTATTTTTTCTCTGTATATATACATTTGTACTACGGCGAGGGAGAGGCATATCTCTATCTCGCTATGGGTAGATATACGCACACATAGCTCTACATATATACGTCTACATCTGGTTATTCTGTTCCTTGCCATATAGATTACACTTTGCTTTAGTGGGTCTCGCATTGGATGTGGCTGCTCGTTGGGTGACGCCTCTGCCCAATGAACATATTCGCTTGTATCCCTAGGGCTGTCCATATTGGCCAACATCAGCCAACACCTGCACACCTAGACCCATAAGTAGCTACCCATAGTTCCTCCACCCTTTCCTCCTCGACAGCACCCATCCTTACTCTGGGACTTGGTCGGTTCCGGACACACCACTACACGCTGCCCACTCTCCACTTCACAGGACCCATTTCATAAATTTGTTTTGGCCCATGGGTCATCAGGGTTACCCACCCTTGTATTCCGAGTTTGTATACACCACAGACAAAATGGACGATCTATCACATTTGTATGGTTTGGCCAATTTTTGGGGTGTCCTGCAAGGGATGCCTCAGCAAGTGTTCCATGATTAGAAACCATGGGTGCACTGTGTACCCCCCTGTTGTATCCTGCCTGTGGTCTGGGGAGCAGTGTACACTTTACATTGATTGCGTGTATATTTCCCGTGTCCGGCTGTGGGGGTGGGGTGGACGGGCATGCTGCGTGTGTCATATCTCTTGCCTGGGCTCCTCACTTCCATTGGCATAGCCTGTGAACATAGGTTCATAGGTTCATAGGTTGGTACTGGGCTATCTGCCTGAAGGCATATATTAGCCCAGCCATGTTGTGTGGTATTCACCGCCCCTTTAGTAGTTTCCTAGACCCTTGTACTAGCAGCTAGTACCCTTGGCCCCTATCTAGTAGTGCTGTTGGTGTAATCCCCGGTGTGAACTTTCTGTTACCCATCCACTCATCAAGGTTCTTCTTGAAGAGTGATAGTGAGGGGCTCTGTCTTATGTAGATCAGGACCCTGTTCCATAGTAAGGGAAGTCTCTGCGAAGGGAATCTATCCCTCCAGCATGTTCTATTCATTGTTGTGTTGAGGTTTATATCCCTAGAGCGTGTAGCTCGAGTAGATTTGGTTTTGCTAAGATGGAGCATGTTCAACAATTCTGGGTTGGACATGGCCCTGTACGTTAGACAGAGATCGTCTCTGAGAAAGCAGTATGCAACAGAAAACAGTTTTAGCTTTTTCAATCGTGCTGCATAGGGCAATTGTTTGAGGCCAGTAATCCTCTTGGTTAGGTACCTCTGTGGTCTCTCCAGCTGCTGGAGATGTCTAGCCAGGTACATTCCAAATGGTGCATTGTACTCAATAATAGGTCTGATGAGGGAAGAGTAGAGGGGCACCATTACATCCTTAGATCTTCATGCGAACCCTTTCATGATCAGATGGGTCACATAGAAGGATTTTCTAACCACTTTGGCAACAAGGGTATAAAAGGAAAGCTGACTATCTACTTGGGTCCCTAGATCCCTTATTTCTTCTTCAGATTTCAGGGGCTTACCTCCTATGTTGTAGTTTGCGGGTACTCTGTTTTTTCCAAAGGGTATTACTACGCATTTTTTTGCATTTAGCTTGAGACCATGGCTTTGACACCATGCATCAGTCTCATTTAGGCCCTTCTGGAGGATTTCCATGTCGGCCGGAGACTCTATTATAGCACCCAGTTTGCAGTCGTCTGCAAACTTAGTCAGCCACAGCCCTTCTGTGCTTGCCTGTACTTCTGAGAAGTATATGCCAAACAGGAGGGGCCCCAAGACAGAGCCCTGAGGCACACCACTCGTTACTGGTCTGGATTCGGACATAGATCCCACTACTCTTACTTTATGGGATCTGTCTGAGAGCCAGTTTGCGATCCATCTTGTGACGTAAGGGTTTATGACCAGGCTGGTGAGCTTATCAATAATACCTGAATGGGGAATGGTGTCAAATGCTTTAACAAGGTCAAGGTAAGCCGTGTGTACCTCCTTTCCCTTATCTATAGCCCGAGTAACTGTCTCAAAGAAATCCACCAGGAGATCCACCACATATGTCATTCCTGTGTGCTGTTTCCTATCATAGCTGAATATCTCTGTATATCTACGCACACACACACACACACACACACGCACACACATATATATATATATATATATATATATATATATATATATGTATTTATGTATGTATATATGTATATATGTACATATATGTGTGTGAATATATATATATATATATATATATATATATATATATATATATATATATATATATATATATATATATAAAAATGTAAATGTTTGTTTGTTCAAAATCTCCGAAAGTTCTTCACCGATTGCTTTGAAATTTTCACACAAAGTTGCATTCGAATACGTGCGTGTTTTTATATACCTACTATTATATAGATGTCACATGTTGCATTCGAATACGCGCATGTTTTTATATACCTACTATGGATTCTATATATTTGTATACAAATATGCAATTTTATATGTTTTTGTTATAACTTTCTTACTTCTTTTTCAGTGCAATTGATCTGCTTTAGTTCATCCAAATAATGCCTTGCAGAAGATCAAACTTAGGTCGTCGTACTCATGGAGCGGAAGCAGTGCGACGAGTAATTGCAAATCAAATTGAGGAAGAACGGGCATCAGCAAAAGAGCAAAACAGACAAAGAATGGCTCAAATATGGGCCAAGGAAGCAGCACAGCGACGTGCAGCCAGACTTGAGGATGCACGGTTGTGAGCATGGCGATCGCGTTCTGCAGCTTCAGATCTGCTTCGTTCTCCTCGATTGACACCAGCGGACGAAGTAAATGTTTGCCTGAAATACTCTTTGTGGCGACACGTAAAGACGTTAAAATTAACTACAAATATGTGTGTCCAGCTGCAAAGCGATCGATCAGCTGAGATATTTTCACATCAATTGCGGGAAATTGGGAACGGAAAGGTGCCGGTTGATCTGACCTCAGGACAAATTTGATTGCCTCATAACTTCTGCAATTTAGTGACATCAAAAGAAGAATTGGTTGAAAAAGTATTTCCCAATATTCAAACCAATTATAAGAATCACGATTGGCTGACTGAACGAGCTATTCTTGCGGCCAAGAACAAAGACATCTACGAACTTAACAATATTATTCAGTCTAACATGCAAAGCGAGGCAGTCACATACAAGTCTGTCGACACTGTTGTGGAAGCAGATGAAGCGGTTAATTATCCAACAGAATTTTTGAATTCACTCAATCTGCCAGGGATGCCACCGCATGTACTGCAAGTGAAAATCGGCGTGTCAATTATCATGTTGCGAAATATCAACCAGCCAAAGCTTTGAAATAGCATGTGGCGTGCAGTAAAAAAATTAATGAGCAACGTCATAGAAGCAACAATCTTGACAGGACCTTTCAAAGGTGAAGATGTCCTCATTCCTATGATTCCAACGGATATGCCATTTCAATTTAAGAGATTGCAATTCCCAATTCAATTGGCATTTGCAGTCACCATCAACAAAGCTCAAAGCCAATCTTTAGAATTGTGCGGTTTAGATCTACACACGGATTGCTTCTCACATGGACAATTATATGTTGTGGCAAACCAGACAATCTCTATATCTGCACAGACAATGGAACAACAAAAAATATTGTATACCCACAAGCATTGTTTAATTAAACATATTAGAAACGTGCGCTTTCTCTTTTCTTTCTTTTCCATTTAACCAGACTGAGCCACAGCAACGTGTGGCCGGGTACAGCTAGTATATATATATATATATATATATATATATATATATATATATATATATATATATATGTCGTCGTATATATATATATATATATATATATATATATATATATATATATATATATATATATATATATATATATATATATGTCTATACATATATGTATATATATATATATATATATATATATATATATATATATGTGTGTGTGTGTGTGTGTGTGTGTGTGTCTGTAAACCAATACATACCCTGCGCATACACACTTACACATGCGTAATGGTGTTTATATATGCTTTACCTGCATACTAGTGCCTTATTCATTATGACACTGACACTTCACTCCAGTTATCTTGTAATTGGTATTTAGCACGTTATACAGCGGACAGATGTCACAATATGTTCATGTATGGATTACCGCTGGTAATTGGAATGTGACACAGTGTGATTCGGTACGAGAATGTCTGTTCGTTAGGGGGTTGCTCTAACGAATGCACTTTTGCTGTGCCGCTCCATATGCATATATACCCATATACTCATGGCTCCTGGTTCCCCAAACACACCCCAATGCCTCCCTAACACTGCTGTCATCCATTCTCCTGTCAGATTCGTGGTGTATCAACAACACTACACACTGGATGCACCCTACTCCTATAGAGCCATCCCATCGGTTTATTCACTCCACGTATCCTCCGACCTCCCATATGTTTAATCCATGAACATTGGTGATGTGAGTGACCAAAGGAATACTATTTGCAATTATTGGGCTGCCCCACATGGAACACGCAAGTGTTTATGGCAAGAGTAGACTCTATACTTCATTACATCCTTACTCCTGTTAACATGACGCTACAATTCATTAATATGTATGACTATATGGTATCGCACACGTTACACATGGGAGCCTAATTATGTATGTGTTCAGTGTATTTCCTTTACAATTAGACCAGTTTAGTAGTTGTTGTTGCCGTAGCGGGCAGACCACAGGAATGATTCCGTGTGTGGGGAAGCCCTCACATTTGATTATTGTCAGCACAGCACTGACTTAGGACAATTTACACGCTTCTGTGTTGTAGCAGTTTCGTCCTGTCCCTCTTCTGCACAGCCTATTATTCCACCTACTGTCGATGTTTGTATGTGCACATTCCTATTATTTATATCTACAAATGGAATGCATGTGTTACAGAGAATGTACTTCTACATATTGATGTCTGCATGTGTGTATGCATATATACCTATTACGAACTTGCTGACCTCCACGGGGTGGTCCAATTAGAACCGGGCCATCCAACCCTGGTATGCCTGGATTCATAATTTCATACCAATAGTTCCTCCACCCCACCCGTGTTCAACTTACATGCATAACTTCCATTATCCACTTGTTATCACAGCCATGACACACCTCCAGATATTGCCCTCTCCAGAGCGTTAGAGGCCCTACACATATATTGTCCCACCTTGTGTATTCTCAGGCTCTCCCACCATTTAGTCTTTGAACATACCAGCCCTTGCTTGTGTAATGGTAGGAGGGCTAAACGCTCTTAATAATTTTTGGGTAGTCCCAGCAGGGACTACCCTCTGTCTGTGTGTAAAGTAGACTTAGCAATTCAACTATGTTACTCTCACTGGTAATATCCTGCCTGTGGTGTGTGTAGCAGTGCTTTTCTCACTCTTGGTCAGCGTGATATGGCATACGCTGACAGCACTCTATGATACTGTAGTTGCTGTTGATTCCCTTCTCATCCCTTGTATATGCTTTATTGTTATGACGTTCATTCGTCATATATATATATATATATATATATATATATATATATATATGTGTGTGTGTGTGTGTGTGTGTGTGTGTGTGTGTGTGTGTGTGTGTGTGTGTGTGTGTGTGTGTGTGTGTGTGTGTGTGTGTGTACATATATATATATATATATATATATATATATATATATATATATATATATATATATATATATATATATAATATATATATTACATCTGTACATACTCATATACACTTCCTATGCTGGGCGCTGCTTACACCTGCGCAAGCGCAGTCGCATATGCTTACTGTTTGTTATATATGTTCACTGCCACTTATTTGTGCTTTATTCATTATGACAGTACCCCTTTGATTGAAATGATCTGGCTAAAAGTCCCATGCAATACTCAAGTTCACGTTTACATGTTATTATATCAGTTTTATAGCAGGACGACATTCATTCCACATGGAAAATGATATGTGCTATAGTCGAACTTGAACCGTGAATGCCTGTTCATTAAGCGGATGCTCTAACCACTACACTATTCGTATGCTGCTTCATTTATATGTATACCCATAGTTCATAGTTATCTGTACACACACCTCAACACATCACTACACAGCAGGCATCCATTCTCCAGTTAGGAAAACCGCACCACTACACATGCGCCATTCCCTACTGCTCTGGGCCCGTCCCACATGTTGACTCACTCCAAGTATATTCCGACTTCACAAGCCTATAGTCCTGGCACATACGTTCAAATGATGGTCAGGGTGTTCATATGGTTTTAGGCTTGTCCGACTGTGGACCGGGACTGCCCTCTACCCGTTTGAAAGTTAGTTCCACTGTTAGCATCATACCCGTGGTTAGAGACGCAGGGGGTTTGCTCTACTCTGGGCAGCTTGATATGTCAAGCACTAGATAATACAGGTGTTCTGCTGCTGTTTTCCTTCGCATTCATTATGAATGCTTTCTTGTGCCCATGTTCGTTCTGTATATATATATATATATATATATATATATATATATATATATATATATATATATATATATATATATATATATAGATATATATGTGTGTGTGTGTGTGTGTGTGTGTGTGTGTGTGTGTGTGTGTGTGTGTGTACGTACACATGCATATACATCAACATGATTAATTACTTTGATCAGACTATTGAATGATTGTGCTGTCTGCTATGTTTGTGATAACATCAGAGTTAGGTATAACTGCCGTGACTTAGTGGTAAATCACATTGATTATGATGTGTAGAGTCCTGGTGTCGAGCCTGGCCAAAGCGGTTTATTGTGTTGCTGGGCAGAACAAGGGCCATTGGACAAAGGGTCCAACACTTAATGGCAGCAGTTTTCCGTTTAACTGCTGTTTCCCGTCACGCAAACACCTTCTACATTCTTACTGTGATACATCACCCCAGTTCACATTTCAATGGTATTATATCGTTATACAGCATAAAATTAGCAAGATATACTCTTATATGGATTACGCGTCATAAATGGTGTGTGCGGCAGTCAAACCAGCAATGTCTGCTTGATAGGCGGATGCTCTAACCACTACACTATTGCTGTGCTGCCTCATTTGCATGTATACCCATGGTTCATAGTTACCAGAACAAGCACAGCAAATCAGCAGTCATCCATTCTCTGGTCGGAAATAAACCATGCCATTACACATGCACCACTCCCTACTTCTCTGGACACATCCCATATGTTAGCTCACTCCAAGTATATTCAGACGTCTCAAGCTTATAGTCCTGGGACATACGTTCATATAATGGTCAGAGTGTTCAATTAGTCTCCTGGTTCGGCTCGTCCGAATGGAGACTGGGACTGCCCTGCACCTGTTTGAAAGTCATACTTAGCATGTGCACACAGTTCCACTGTTAGCATCCTACCTGTGGTTGGGGATGCAGGAGGTTTTCTCACCTCTGGGCGGCTTGATATGACAGCACTAAATACTACGGGGGGGGGGGTTCCGCTGCTGTTTCCCTTCACATTCATTATGACTGCTTTATTGTGTCCATGTTCATTCTTCATGTATATGTATATGCATATATATATATATATATATATATATATATATATATATATATATATCTATATATATATTTATATATATATGTCTGTACATTCACATGCATATACACCTACATGCTTTTTTACATTTCCCATACTGTTGAATGACCGTCAGTTACTGTCGCGCATACCCACTAATGTCTGCTTTAAGGCGCCATAATCACCTTATTTCCGACTGCCATTATTGCGGGCATCATTTAAAATTAGCAGCCCTTGCATGGCTTGGACCCGGGAACAGGAACAGCATAGTCACTGGTTCTACCACTAAACCATCCATGATACATTCTGTATGGATGGTAATTAGGATATATGACTTTATTATAGGCATTCCACAGTACTGGCAACATATGTGACAGTCGGTTGGTGTACATATGTATAGTACATGTTACTGTTCATATGTTTCTGAGAGGCATATGTATACATTTGCAAGTATACATATTTATGAATAGGACACATACTTGACAGCTACTTATATGCATGTATTTGTGATGTGTAGCTAAACGAATGTAAGTATGTACATTTATAGATATATGACTACATACCTGGAGTTATACATGGCCATGTATATGAACAACTGCATACGGGAGGTACCTGTACCTTTTGTATACAGGGGTTGTGTGCATCATTACGACGAGGAACCTGGACAGGGTATACAATTTGTGGACATGTACTATTTGGAAGATGGCTATGGGGAAGCTTCATGGGAACATGGGAAAGATATTTATTCCTGATAATGCATGTGGGGAGACGTGCATCATGGTCAGGTGTCTAATTCCGGGTTGTAGGTTCTGCAGGACCGGGTGGAGGCTGAGTAGGGTTGTGGTCAGGTACTGCTAATCTGAATTGTGCCCGCCTGGATATCAACAGGGGTGGACATTGTGTTATGCCACAAAGTCTAATCTTGAGAACAGACACTTATCCCATGAGGGATGTCCAAAAATTGTGAACGACGGACCCCATTCAGCTAGCTATTCAAAAATGTGGTAGGGTTATGCATGCATGGGATACCTAGTTTGCAAGCCTGAGACTGCCTAGGGTGCGACTGCCTACTAGATGTGGGTAGGGGGCACTATGTGCAGATATGGCTGCACCAAACTAGCAGCCCGAGTATGGGTGGTTTTGGTGGACGTTCAGCAAGGGGGGGTGGTGTGCTGTGGAGGGGATGATGGGTATTCAGTTATGTATCCAGGTGTGTTGGGGTTGGATGGCTCAGTTCAGGCCAGACCATTATGTGGGTGTGAGCTGGTAATGTTTCTGTACATGTGTATCGCACATTTTAATGTTCATATGTTTGAGGGATTGTGTTCTGCAGTATGGCCTGTCAGGGTGTATTACGGATGTGAATGTATGTTCTTTGGTTTCCTTTCTGATTCACCCACTGCTCCCTCGTACACCTCCAGTTCACCTATTGTACATCTGACCCAGTCTCCCCTTGGTGAATTATTACATTACCCGTCATCGCCCCATATTCCACACACACCATCCATCCCTTCTCTGGTTGATAGTCCATGGCACAGACAACAGAACACATTGCATACTCTACATATCTCTGGTACCGGTATCGTTGTGAGGACAACCCTGGTATATTTGATCTTTCACATGCTGTACTTCATACACATAGGTACATGCAAATACCTATCTTTCACGACATGGTAGGTAGACCCGGGTAATACCCATTCATCTTTGGGCCGTCCAGACAGGGACAACCTGGACCGCGAATGGGCAGATATTGAGCGAATGCTCTGACCATTGGTAGGGTTGCCACCTTTTCAAATGGCCAAAGTGGGACATCTTCGGGACACACATCAGATTTTACAGGCCGACACATACCCATGCTCAGTACAAAGGATAGTACTTTACTTTTATGCCTAAGTGAAAGCTTATTCTTTTAGCGGTTTAGTTGCTTATTCTGTTTCTTGTAACATTTAGGTATTTTAGATACATTTTTTTATGGAACTATTACATAAAATATGGGACATAATTATGTCCTACAATTGCAGGACATTTGCCATTTTTAATATTTGTGGTAAGGACATGACTGCCCAGAGAGGGACTGTCCCTCACAAAGTGGGACAAGTGGTAACCCTAACCATTGGTCTAGGCTTAGCAAAGGGCAGCACTACAGTGGAATACGGGCACGGGGTTTTAAATGTCATTTGTTCGAGGGACAGGGGCTCAATATTCAGCTATGTGCCTTTGTATTTACTTTTTATTTTGGTATTTGCTAATCTGTCTTGTATGTTTTGCATACATTTCAGTATCCACGGACACTGACAGGAGTGATTACTATTAGAGGCCGGCTGTACTAGTCACCATTTTAGGTTGCGCGTCTGCAGCCGACATGTTCACGCCTCCGTGCAGCACTTAGACACACCCCCTGCACTCACGCACGTTTCCTATGCATGTGGATGTTGTGGCAGCGCGCATTCATTAATATGCATGCAGTGCTGCTGTGCCATCTCTACGCTGCATGGTCGGAGCAAGGCTAACGCCATCCTTGCGCTGAGCTTCATGAATCCCGGGGATTGTAAATAAAGGACCACTACACTTTTTATATGTGCTGTGGGATCTTTTACATCCACCTGAGCTGTTATCAACTGAAGCAAATAGGGCCTGTGTTTAACATATCATCCAAAGTGTAGTACACTTAGGTGTGCTGAACTGCAGTGTCAGTCTGATAATTTGATGTCTGCATTGTTTAGGTCCTTTTATTAAAGGGGCATCATTTTAAACTGATTATGCCAGACAAACTTAAAATGAACAAATTAAAATTTTCATTTGAAAGTGTAGAGTTATAATAAATCTGATGTTATTTATACACAATTTTGTTTCTTGTTCTATGGTTTAATAGTGAAAAAGTGCATTAAGTAAGGAATATGTTAGGGTCACAAGATGTATTATGGCTAGCTCAGTAACGAGTTCTGATGAAGTTTCACAGAATTCAAGTAACAAAAGTGCTTAACTGATCCGAATAAAGAATTTGGATTTTAACCATTGTCGCTCTTGTCATTAGTGCACCGCAGTCATTTTTATGTATTATTATTAGCTCATTAACTATATTCCATGTAGAATTACACGATTTTGAGTCATCATAATTCAAGTACAAAATACCCTGAAAAGGGAAAAGATATAAAAACAGCAGAAAATCAGTGACGCTCTGTTTGTTTTGAAGTGTAGCACCTCAAACCACCATGGACTGAATACTGATTTAGCTAGCAGGTATCTCTTTAGATAGTTTTCATTGTTTTGATAGATTTGGCTGGTTTTAATTATGTTGCAGTTTTAACTAGTTCTTTTTTAATAAATTATATCTCAGTGTATTCTGCTTTCTCTTTTACCATTGAAAGGCTTCTGAGATGAAGTGCAAGGATAGTTAAAAAAATCTTTTTTATTATAGTGGATTATTTATTTGCCATATTTTATGAGCTGTGCAAGGGTAGTATAATGGTGCAGTGAGCAGCATTATAACTTCACAGCCACAGGTTACCCAGTTCAGTTCTGTGTGGAATCTACATTTCTCTTTTCTCCATGTACTCCAGTTTCCTGCCATACCCCAAACACATGTAGTAGGTGAATTAGTGTTAAGCGTGTGTCAGTAAGATGGAGGAAAGGTCTGGCTATAGACTTCTGTTTCCTACTTGCCTAGTCAACTCTGTGGATGGCAAAGCTGTTCATAGGGTTGCTATGGGAGTTGGATGCAACTTGCTAGGGTTAGATAGGTGGAGGGCCTGTGGAAGCATGCATTTAATGCAAATATGTATCTATCATATCATAAATGTATCTATGTGTATCATATCATAAATGTATCTATCATATCATAAACCATCTAATCTTCTATCATCCTAACTCTCCACCCAAAATCTCCCCACATCTACGTAATTACCCTACTTATCCTACCTACAACTATTAATTATTATAATGCCTAATTACCTCACACAACAAAAATCATCACAACTAACTACTTTGCACAACTCTCCATAACTCTTACTCCAACAAACAATATCTCATCATATACATAGTTCACCTCTACAAAATGTCTCTCAACTACAATACTATTCTCCTGTCTTGCTCTGCACCTCTATCTCATTCTACAACTATATTCATATCACCCAACCCATATACTTTACAAACCAACTTCTACTACAACCATACATGCACTATTACTCTCCAGATACACCTCTATAAGTCCCACCTTATATAACACAAACATAATCTTACAAATCAAAGTAAAAATCCTCACCCTTCAAACCTCTTGCTGCACTAATGTCCCACTAACCACCCAACTGAAAACGAAAAAGAAACTACAACACTTCCACACACTGCAACCTATCTCACTGAGGAGATGTTCATCCAAACCCTGGCCCCACCCCAACCCCCTTCTACCCCCCAAAACTCTTTGAAATCTCTAAACTTCACCACCATTAACATCCAGAGCACTGGAAACAAAGTTTCACATCTGGTTGCCTGGTTAAGCCAAAATAAACCCGACTTCACAGCCATCACAGAGACTTGGCTAAAGCCATACATCAAAGATGCTAAATTCCTACCCCCTAACTACAGTTGCCTTAGGACAGACAGACTACAGAACAAAGACGGTAGCATTGCCTTAATTTATCCAAATACCTTTACTGTAGTCCAACACACTAAACCTAGCCCACAATTCTCCACTGCAGAGATACTAGTGGCCTTCCTAAAATTGAATAACTGTAAAAACCTTTGTATCATGGTCATCTACATCCCCCAGGCAATAACATTCCTATTCTTGAAGACATACTCGTCTGGACAACTACTAATATTAAAAATGAATCTATCATTTTAGGTGACGTTAACATCAATTGGCATGACATTTCAAATTAGGACCCCACTACCAGCACTAACCTATACAATTATACACAGCTAATCACCGATATCACAAAACCCAGCTACAAAAACGACAAAGGAGCAATCCTTGACTGGATCCTGATATCTGACCCTTACAAAATCTCCTCCTCCGGTGCACTACCAAATAGTATTAGTGACCACTTTCCAGTCTTCATAACATGCAAGTCCACCCCTATTCAAAATCAGCACCAAGGCAAGAATACTAAAGACGTATCTCATTTTTCTCCCACCACATTTAATAAAATATTGTATAGTGTAAATTGGACACCATTAAAACATCTCCCTCTCAATGATGCTGTTGAATTTTTTAGTTCAACATTTCTTAAGATCTTAGATAATGTAGCCACCCCTTGTCTAAAAAGAGTTAAGGCTAAACATGCCAATTGGCTTACCAAACACACTAGGCAAATTATATGTGCTAGAGATAAAGCCTGGAAAGCTTGGCAAAAAACAAAAATCCATCTGACCTCATTCAATATAAACAGCTACACAATCAGGTTAAACATCTAGTAATTAATAAAAAAGAACATTTCCAAAGTCTTCAAGACCAACATAAACAAAACTCTAAAAATTCTGTGGTGTACTAAACTCCCTATTTCATCCATGTACAAACAATAACCCTGCCCAATCCCAGACAAAACTCCCACCGAGATAGCCTCTTTCTTTAATTCTAACTTCATTGATACCATAGTAAAGCTCACCTCTACCTTCCCACCAACAAACCTCAATCCACCTAATACTCCTTCATCACCCTGCCCAAATACCTCTCTTCCTACTTTCTTATTCACACCTATACCTACCTCCACTATACAAAAACTCCTTTGGAAACTCAAACTGTGTACCAACGCACCAAACAATTTACCTGAAGAATTTCTACAATTTTCCACAAACTCCATAGCCTACCCAATCAACATACTCCTTAATAGATCCATTAAGGAGTCCACCATACCACACATCTGGAAGAAAGCATTTGTTCTTCCTTTACACAAAGGTGGCAACAACCCTGATATCTCTAACTTCTGACCCATAGCCATCTTCTCCACTGTCAAAGGAAAAAACTTCAAAGACCACTACATGTAAGGTTCAGTTAAGGCACTTTAATTTACTTGCAGCAAGGAGACAAAAACATGCTAATACAAGGATTTGTCTAACTACTAACAGGAAGTATGTTCATTCTTATACTGTTTTACAAGACATGGCCTTTTAAGCTGACGTAATCAAACACAACATTAAGCGTTGTACTACAGCAGGTGTTACTTCAGATTTTCTGCTGACATGACTAGATTTGTGAGAAACTTTTTAGAGAAACAACTTGGCCTTGGTGACTATTAATCTGTTTACAAGCATCTATTGTACACTGTTACTTTTCAAGGTACTTTTCTAATACAGATACAAGCAAATGCTGATTGCAGTTCATATTTTCAAGCAGGCTTTGTCCTAATTATCTGTTACTTCTACAGCTGTGTATGTTCTCATGGCACAGTGGAACGTCTTGTCTGAGTTTCATATAAGCAGTATTGTTCTATTCATTATTTTCCTAACGCAAGCAGAAATCATCTGCTTCTCATTAAATTTCCAAAGCGAGTACAAGGTCAGAAAGCAACTGCAGTTTGTACAGATTTATGCAGTATGAAATAGAATAAATGTGTTAACTCTTTTAGGCTTTGAATGCACTAAGCATATTACTAATACAAAAAGTAAACAATGAGGAACCTTGTTTGCAGACAGAAACGCCTCCGAGTCAAAAAGCTTCTTAACGCTTTTATTTTGAACAAACAAAAGGCGTTCATACAGACCACTGCAGCTTCTTCAGAGAAACAAGTTAGACAAAAAACACTCACTTTAAAAATACTACATCAGGAAATGACATATTCCTGTTTCCTGTTACCGAACAGTTGTATTTAAAAACACATACAAAGTGCTAAAAGTTAAGACATCCACATTTAGAATCATTTTTAAAAGTAGCACACAATAATAAGAAATGGATTCAATTATATGAAAGATCTCAGCGACTTAACAATATAGATGACAAAAACAGATGTATTTACTATTTACAATAAACTACTATCAACATGTGTAAGTAGATCTATCGAAAATATACTGATACTCACTTAAAACATTAAAAACAAATTTGCCTTATATGAGGTGTGTATAAGGGATAAATACTGCTCATATTTGCTCAGGCTTAGTTTATTAAACATTCTGTTTGTGCTGTAACCATGCAGGACTAAGGAAAAAAGGAAAAAAGAAGAAAGAAAAAGGGGAAAGGAAACGGAAGAGGATCCTTTGCCCTGTGGAAAATACGTGCGACCTAAAAAGATTCAGCACGTGAGAATCCATTGTGTCTTCCTACTAAGACCACTAAGACTAGGTTATAAACCTAACTGTTAGGTTAAGCAAGCCCTGAATAGTAGACGGTCAAGTCAACTAGCTAGACCCAATGTGTTAGTGCAAGGTGCTGAAAACACACAAGACTACCAAGTCATCCAATATGTATTGCCTGATATACGGGTCAGACCTAAAGTCAGAGGGAACTATATAATAACGGTAGGTTTTACCTAAAATAACTTTTTAATTTAAGAACTGGGGCAATGTTGCAGTTAGTGTTAAGGCCAGGAAGGCAGAAAGCGTCCAAGCGCAACTGCCAATCCAGCTCACAATTTTCTAGTATTAAAGATACAGGGCCCCCTCTGATTTTTAAGGGTACATGGTCTATAGCCATAAAGCTAAAACTATGTCCTGGGAACAATGCAATATGTTTGGCCAGTGCGTTGTCATCTTTACATGTCCTAATTGCATACAAGTGCTCATACATCCTATCTCGCAGTCTCCTGTCGGTTTTTCCGATGTAGAACCCAGAGCAGCAGTTGCACATAGCTATGTATATAACTATATCAGGCAATACATATTGGATGACTTGGTAGTCTTGTGTGTTTTCAGCACCTTGCACTAACACATTGGGTCTAGCTAGTTGACTTGACCGTCTACTATTCAGGGCTTGCTTAACCTAACAGTTAGGTTTATAACCTAGTCTTAGTGGTCTTAGTAGGAAGACACAATGGATTCTCACGTGCTGAATCTTTTTAGGTCGCACGTATTTTCCACAGGGCAAAGGATCCTTTTCCGTTTCCTTTCCTTTCCTTCCCCCCCCCCCCCCTTTTTTCTTTCTTCTTTTTTCCTTTTTTTCCTTAGTCCTGCATGGTTACAGCACAAACAGAATGTTTAATAAACTAAGCCTGAGCAAATATGAGCAGTATTTATCCCTTATACACACCTTATATAAGGTAAATTTGTTTTTAATGTTTTAAGTGAGTATCAGAGTATATTTTTCGATAGATCTACTTACACATGTTGGATAGTAGTTTATTGTAAATAGTAAATACATCTGTTTTTTGTCATCTATATTAATGTTAAGTCGCTGAGACCTTTTTTTCATATAATTGAATCCATTTCTTATTATTGTGTGCTACTTTTAAAAATGATTCTAAATGTGGGATGTCTTTAACTTTTTAGCACTTTGTATGTGTTTTTAAATACAACTGTTCGGTAACAGGAAACAGGAATATGTCATTTCCTGATGTAGTATTTTTAAAGTGAGTGTTTTTTGTCTAACTTGTTTCTCTGAAGAAGCTGCAGTGGTCTGTGGCGAAAACGCTCTTTTGGTTTGTTCAAAATAAAAGCGTTAAGAAGCTTTTTGACTCGGAGGCGTTTCTGTCTGCAAACAAGGTTCCTCATTGTTTACTTTTTGGTCTGACTGGTTTGAAAGCAGATATTACTAATACACACATTAATACATATTTTTCTAACATTTCCCCCCTATTAATACTTTTATTCTACTTTCAAACTAAGCATAAACAGTGTGTTTTCTTCTCCTAACCTCTTCCACTCAGGATTTGCAGTTAAGAGAGTCATTCAGTTTAAACGTATGAAAGCATTTTCAGTCTTTTAGCAGTTCTTCAGACTCAGTACTTTGATATAAGGTTTCAGAAACCGACATGTCTATAAGGTCTTTAATCAGTCTTTTCATGCAGGGGATATCACAACAAACACATACTCCCAGTAGGAGCATACCTACACAAATGGCAATCAGGATATTCATTAGGATGGTACCCCCCCCAAACCATTTCTGGAAAAAGTCCATCAGTGGGTTTGGGCCTGGTTTGGTCATGGCCGAAACTTGTTGAATTACCTCAAGATGATTGTCTATCTCGTGTTTATGGTCAGGAATATACGAACAGCATTATTCTTGGATTAAAGCACACGTACCACCTCTCACCGCTAGGGTGAAGTCGAGAGCCATGCGGTTTTGGAGCACTACAGTTCTCATAGCATTCAGTTCATCAGTCACCAATTCAAGAGCAGAAAAAGTTGCATTGCTCATTACTTTGAGAAGTTTCGACAGTTTTCTCAGCTCCCAGATTGATTTCACTGCTCCATATGCTGGTAATATGCCTGCCCACGATATAACGCTATCACTCAAGTCCATATGTGTCAGCCCTTTGCCTAGTGAATGATGGTCTTTCCAACACGCATTGATTTGTCCCAATGGATTTACAGGTTTCTTGATGACTTCTCGGACATTTCAAAATTTTCCATGAGGCAAAACTGCAGTGTGTCATATGGCCGGAACCAGGTAACCCAAAAAACAACTGCCGGACCAATTCTCAGGTAACCATTTGTATGCCTTTCTGCCACACACAAAATAACAGTCCTCTACTGTAGTAGTAACCTTGCTATGAATGTACACTCGCCCTGCATGAAACATTTTTCTATCAATTATAGACAGCTGTTTATAAAGAACAGAATTATGTTTTACTTCAAGTGTTTTATGCATCAATCCAAGAAATGAATCATAGTTTGTATTACAATAAAGATCTACTTTGTTTCCTTTAGTATAACATCTATAAGGAATAGTCACATTGCAATTGCTCCAACCCACCTGAACAGTATCATTTTTATAAAAACACACAGTTCCCTTTTGCGGAACAGACAAGTGCAATGCTATTTTATCTTGTGCTGTAGTGGTTGAGGTATCATAAATCAAGTTCTCCCAGGTCTCATTGACCCCTAGGGGGATTGTAGTCATTAATAACCCCCCATATGCTGTCAGCAAAGCTGTGCAAATCCAGCAATTCGAAACATTGAAAGTCTCAGCATACACATATTAAATTGCCTGGTAAGTGTTAAAGTTTGGATGCCAGTTTATGAGTAACGCTTCACGTTTATTCAGTTCAGTCTGTGTGGCTGGGAAAAGGAAAGGCCACAGCAAAAAGATTATTGTCACAAATACAGTTAACAGGATGATTATGCAATACTTCTGAGGAAAGGGTTGTTCTGCATTCCTGTTTCTTCCGGACTCTATCATTTTTACTCTTGGCATGCAACAAGATTTTTGTCCAGTTCAAAGTTTTTAACTAATTTACAGTGTGTCAGGTGGATCCAAGAGGCACGTTCCGCTATCTTGACTGCAGTGGGTGTTGACAAAAGCACTTGATATGGACCTTCCCACTTTCCAGATGTCCAGTTCTTTCTCTTGACTACCTTCAGCCAGATCCACGCTCCAGGGGGCACTGCCACTTCTGACGGTCTGGTTCGTTCTTTATCTGAAACAGAATTTAACTGCAGCAAATGTTTAGAATTTAATAACTTACACATATACTTTGCTAATGTACTATCAACTACCTGGTCTGCGGGCATGAGAGATTTCCACTGAGGTATATAGTAAGCCCTTCCAAAGAGCTTTTCAAAAGGAGTCAATCCTTTTGCATTCGGAACAGTTCTCATGCTCAACAGTGCCAGGGGCAGACAGTACACCCAATTTCTCTGTGTTTCTGATATTAACTTTCTTAGCTTACTCTTTAAAATCCTATTATGCCTCTCTACTAGCCCTGCTGATTGTGGATGATACGCACAATGATTCTTTAAAGAAATTCCAAAAAATTTACTTAGCTGTTGTATGGTCTGATTCACGAAGTGCGTGCCATTGTCACTGTAGATCCTTTCTGGAATGCCGAATCTAGGGATGATTTCTTTTACAAGCACTTTGGCCACCGTTGTAGCACCTGGATTTTTAGTCGGAAAGGCTTCCACCCATCTGGAAAACATATCTACAATGACAAGACGATACTTCTTATTTTCACATTTATTCAGCTCTATGAAATCCATACAAATAGTATGAAACAGATACGGTGGTGTAGGGAAACTCCCTTGCTTGGGTTTTAATGCCCTTTGTGCATGATGTTTATTACAAACGTGGCATATCGCGCAGAATTTTTTAGAATAATTTGAGAAGCCATATGTCGTGAACACTCGGTACACCAGCTGTACCATCCACCCTGTTGAGACGTGGCTCTGCCCATGGCTCAACAAAGCTGCATATCTAAACAAATTAGATGGCAATATCGGTTTCCTTTCTTTAGAGATGTACAGCCCCTTTTCAAGAATTGCTCCTCGTTTTACCCATCTTTGTTTTTCAATTTTCGTAGTGAGTGTCTGCATTGTTTTTAACATTTCTAAGTCTAAAATCTCAGAGGGTTGTAATTCCTCATTCAAAAGAAATGCTTCTGAAGCTGCCTGCTTTGCAGCTGTGTCAGCTCTCACATTACCTTTTGAAATCCTGTCCTGTTGCTTGGTATGAGCTGTGCATTTACAAATAGCTACTTTCTGAGGTAACCGAATAGATTCTAAAAGATCTAAAATAAACTGTGCATGATTGATCAGTTTGCCAGTAGATGTTATCATTCCTCGATTTTTTTCACTGTTGTGCAAAAACATGTACAGTAGAAAAAGCGTACTGGCTGTCAGTAAAAATGTTTACACATTTACCCTTTGCTAAGGTACATGCCCGTGTCAAGGCAATCAATTCTGCTGCCTGTGCAGATAAACTGTGTGGTAAAGATTTCGCTTCTATAATGTCTCTGTCAGAAACTACTGCATATCCTACTAGGTTCTGTCCTGCAGGACCCTTTTACATGAGCCATCCAAGTAATATGTCACCTTGGCATCATCCAAGGGAACATCCGTAAGATCTTTTCTAGGTAGTGTCTTTTGCTCAATCACCTGCAGTGAGCTGTGTGGTGTGCCATCTGCAGGGGTTGGGAGCAAGGTAGAAGGGTTCAAAGTCGTACATCGTTCAATTGTCATATGAGGTTGGCTCAACAATATAGTCATACAGGAAAGATGCCTAGCAGGGGAAAGATATGCCCACCTTCCCTTGCAGTAAAATAATTGCGACTGCATGAGGCACTCTCAATGTGAATGGGTGGAACAACACTACTGAGGCCGAAGCCTGTACTGCCATTGCGGCTGCAACTACTGTTTGTACACAGTGAGGTAAAGACTGTGCCACTGGGTCCAGTTGTGATGAATAATAAGCAATAGGGCGTTGCTTGTCCCCATGCTGCTGTGTTAACACTGATGTCATATAACCTTGCTTACAATCTACAGTTTGGAAAAAACGTTTATGATAGTTTGGTAATCCCAAAACTAATGAGGACGCTATTAATTGTTTCAGTTTGCAGAAAGCAGATTCTGCTTCTGGTGTCCATTGTAACAAATCCTGTGCTGCCATAGGCTTTTTATAAATCAGGTTAGTCAACGGTGCAGATTCCAAGGCATAGTTTGGAATCCAGCTCCGACAAAAATTAGTCGTACCCAGGAAGGACATCATTTCCTTCTTGGTAGTGGGTTTTGGTGCTTGCAAAATCGCTATTTTTCTGTCCTCATCTAATGTCCTGCCTTCCTTGGATATTACATATCCTAGGTATTTGACTTGTTTTTTCCAAAGCTGCAGTTTATTTTTGTTTACTTTATGTCCTTCAGTTGCTAAAAATTGTAATAGCTCTATGGTATCGTCTTTACAATCTTGCTGGGTGGGGGCTGCCAGCAGGATATCATCAACATAAAGCAAAATCGGACTACCTCTTGGTGGGGTAAATCCCGCCAAGTTGCTTGCCATTTCTTGTGAGAATATTGTTGGACTTTCACAATACCCCTGTGGTAGTCGCGTATATGTGTACCTTGTCCCCTGAAATGTGAATGCAAACCAATGCTGGCTGTCAGGGTGTATCGGTATCGAAAAGAATGCATTGCTAATATCTACCACAGAAAAATATTTCTGTTGAGGTTTTAAATCATTCAACAGGGTGTGTGGGTCTGGCACCGTAGGTGCCCTTGGTATTACTGGTCATTTACAGCTTGTAAGTCTTGGACCATACACCACTCCCCATTTGCTTTCTTAACAGGAAATAAGGGTGTGTTACATGGTGAATCAGGAGATTCCACCAGCACCCCTTCCTTAAGCAAAGCTGCTATAATAGGTTTGACTCCTACCACTGCATCTTTCCTTAAGGGATACTGTCTTTTTTGTGGTCTAAATGCTGACTTTGGCGTAATAGTAACTGGTCCCGCTGTACAAATAAGTCCTACATCTGAGAGTCTCTGGTATATTCTGTAAGGCATTCTCTTCCTCCTTCAATAGGAGTGCTAATCAGCTGTCCTTGCTAGACTGCAAGTGTACAGCTGGGCGGGTCTGAGTTATCCAGTTCAACTTCTGCATTTGTATTCCCTGTTCTGATAGTTCTAACTCTGTCTGTTTCTCCCATCTCGTGACTTTTTCTCCCAAGTCTACCCATTTCACATTTTTGTCCTTTGTTAAGCTAACATGTGGTAATCAATCAGATTTATAAAGTGCAAAGAACTCCTGGGGCAATGGACAGCTGACTACACTGTTCCCTTCTGTGTCCCAGTACAAATTACGTAATACTAATCTGTTTGCACAATTTCTAAACAATTCTTGCTCATATTCCTTATCAGGTCCTGGTGTGTTACAATAATACAGAGTACAGTGCAACAAATGTTGTCTCTCAATGTCAAGGGAGGGGGACTTGCTGATGGCTACATTCATCAACTCTTTGGTCACCGCCCCTGGACCAGTCGTAACCAAGTCCTGGCTGTACCAATAATATGTTTTACCCTCCGATTGCACTGAAAAGGTATCAATTTGCCGCTGTGCTTCCATACCCTGCATGGTTGGAACTACTGCTATACCAAATAGCTGCATAAGGTCTCTGCCCAAGAGGTTTACTGGGCATTTTTCAGAAACAACAATCTTGCTTTTCTGGGTCAATCCTGAAACAGGATCAGTTATTACAATATTATGGGAGAGGGGCTCCCGATACAGCTGTCCATTAGCTGCTTTCACTAATATGTAATCAGGTGACTCTGAGTTCTCTGGCAGTTTGGAGGGATGTATCAGGGTCTGTGAGGCCTCTGAGTCACACAAAAATGTGATTTCCCTCCCTTCTACCAGGAGTGTGACTTCTGGTTTTGTGTCTGCTAAATAGAGCTCTAAGCTCAATAAAGCCAAATCCAATATTTCATTTTCTTTACTATCTGTGACTTCTTGCACTTCCTTTATGTCTTCTGTCACATTCTCTACTCCCTCTATCACGTAGGTTCATATGTTCATAGGTTCATAGGTTCATACTAGGCTATCTGCCCTGGGGCAATTATAAGCCTAGCCAGATTCTGTATGGCTTACGCCACCCCTTGATTTGAGTATACTGTGCCCTTTTTAAGGTTTAGTTTACTGTGCCTCTGTCTAATAGTGACATGGGAGTAATCCCTGGGACAAACCTATGATCCCCCATTCACCTATGGAGATTCTTCTTGAAGAGATTCAGTGAGGTGCTCTGCCTCACATGAACTGGAATTCTATTCCAGAGCGAAGTGAGCCTCTGGGTTATGAGCCTGTCCCTCTAGCAAGTTCTATTTATTTCTGTGCTGAGGTTCAAGTCCCTCGAGCGTGTGGCTCTAAGGGATTTAGATTTACTGAGGTGGAGCATGTCCATTAATTCTGGATTTGACATAGCTTTGTATGTCAGGCATAGATCGCCTCAAAGTAGGCGGTATGCAACTGAGTAGAGCTGGAGTTTTTTTAACCGAGCAGCATATGGCATCTGTTTGAGACCCTTTATCTTCTTGGTGAGATACTTTAGGGGTCTTTCTAATTGCTGCAGGTGTCAGGTAAGGTACATCCCAAAATGGGCATTGTATTCTATGATGGGCCTGATGAGGGATGAATAAAGGGTCACGATTACCTCTCTTGATCTAGATGTGAAACCCTTCGTGATGAGGTGGGCTATGTAGAAGGTCTTTCTAACTACTTTGGCAATGTGGTTTTCAAAGGAGAGATTGCTATCAACTTGGGTCCCCAGGTCCCTAATAACTTTCTCTGTACTTAATGGGTTTCTGCCTATGTGGTAATTTGTGGGCACATTGTTTTTGCCAAAGGGTGTGACTATACATTTTTTGGCATTTAGCTTTAAACCATGGCGCTGGCACCAGTTATCTGTCTCTGTGAGACCTTTTTGAAGGATGTTTGTGTCAGCTGGAGAGTTGATTATGGTGCCCAGTTTGCAGTCGTCTGCGAACTTGGTGAGCCATAGTCCTCCCACGTTTGCCTGTACCTCAGAAAAGTATATACCGAACAAGAGTGGTCCCAGGATAGAACCCTGTGGGACGCCACTTGTGACCGGTTTCGAGTCTGACATGGCTCCAGCAACTCTCACTCTGTGGGTTCTGTCTTTAAGCCAGTTTGCGACCCATCTTGTGACATAGGGGTTTATATTTAAGCTGGATAGCTTATCTATGATGCCCGAGTGGGGTATTGTGTCAAATGCCTTTGCAAGGTCCAGATAGGCTGTGTGGACTACCTTCCCTTCATCTATGGCTTTGGTGACTGTTTCGAAGAAGTCAGCCAGGTTCAAAAGGCAGGATCTGCCCTTGACAAAGCGGAACTGGGTAGGATCTAGTGTTTGTAGGTCCCCGATGTCTTTGTTTATGAGCTCCATGATGATCCTCTCCATAGCCTTGCAGACTAAGCTAGACAGGCTTATGGGGCGATAGTTTCCAGGGTCCGTAGAGGCTCCACCTTTGTGGAGTGGGACCACTGTTGCTGTACGCCATTCTGTGGGCACATATCCTGTAGTGAGGCTGAGATTGTATAGCTGTTTTATTTGAGGGATTAGTTCCTCTTGGCGTTCATGTAGGACGCAACCTGGGACGCCATCTGGTCCCATGGAAGCAGTGTTTTTTGCTTTGGAGAGGGCAGCCTTCACCTGAGCATCAGAGATGTTTGGGAGGCAGCCCTTTGCCGGGATAGATACTTGTTCTTTTGGGGGGGAGGGGTTGGAGAAGTCTGCACTGAACCTGTCTGCCAGGATATTGGCGATGTCTGTGGGTTCAGTGTATTTTTTGTCATTTAGAATCAACTCAGAACAAGTCTGGGAGTTGCATCCCAGGTTTCTAACATAACTGAAAAAAGCCTTATGATTGTCTTTAGTGTCCTGTGCAATTTTTCTCTCAAAGCTGGCCTTGGAGGATTTTATGAGGGATCGTAATTTTTTGCTAGTACTCATCAGAGATGCCTTCCCTATTAGGGATTTTGCTCTATCATGTAGTAGCGTCCTCCTTCTGTTGTACAGTTTATTTATGGCAGGGGTCCACCAGACTGGACGCCTGCCTTTGGATGATTGGGTCTTGGTTTTGTTTGGGATAGCATGATCCATGCATTCCTGGAGATGTCCGTAGAATACGTTTATATAAGATTCTGCAGTTTGGGCCATAGTTTCCACTGGCCCTCATTTGTCCTTTCTCCGCTATCCCCTTCTAGTGATTCCTGACTACCATATAGTCAGTCCTCACCCTCCTTATCTTCCGTGGTTGCCTTCTTGTTTTTCTTGCAATCCCTTGCCAAGTGTCCTTTCTTACCACATTTAAAACATTCACCCCTTTTCTTTCACCCTTCAAAGTCCTCTGATCATTGATCAGATTGTTTGTCTCCCTGGGCATTTCTCTTGCCCTTTTTCCCGGACTGTACTACATAAACTTCTGCTCCATCTTCTACAGAAAATACTTGGGCTTTCTTTTTATTTTTGCTATTAAAATGCCTTTCGGCCTCTCTAGCATATTCAAGCAATGACTGTAATCTGCTTGTACGATGATCTACCATGTGTTTTGTAATAAAGCTGCTGATGGGTGCAATACTGCCTTTCAAAAATGCATTCTTTAACTGCTGCCCATATGGGGAATCATGTGTCTGGTCTTCAGGAACCTGCATTCCACAGTGGTTATTAAAACATTCTAACAGTCTGGCATAATATCTGTCAACAGTCTCACCTTCTTGTTGGATGCATTGATTAATGCAAGTCCAGTCTGCCCTAGGCTTCCATTTCTCAGAGATTCGGTCTGTAAGACCTTTCACTCTGTTGTCTAACTCTGCGCTACTACGTGGGAGGGGCCTGAGCAGGGATACCAGTCGCCACTAATCATGTGCCAATCTGGTCCCACAATTTGTCTGACTACTTTTTCTACCTCTTCTCTGTTTAAATTATAACTCAGCCTCATTCCTTGCAAATCTTCTAAGAATTTTCTAAAATTAACTTTTGGATGGGGAATTCCCTCAGTGGCTTTCCGGATGTCTTCCGGAGTTCAGGGTCTATACACTAGAATAGTTGGGCCCTGACCTTCTTGCCCTGCCTGAGGATTAGGCACTTCTATAAGTGGGCATATTTTTTCTTCACTCATATATCATGAATTTCTACCTATTTGGTATAACTCAATGTCCCCTTTTGAGTTTCCTGCCCGTGTTCGAGACCTGGTCTCGACGGGATCTCTAACAAATGGTGTTGCTTTTGTAGTGTCTCTACTTACAGTGATAGCAGGATATCGCAGAGTGGACTAACTTGTTCACTTGCCTCATATTCTGGTAAGGGAAGCGGAGGGGCTGATGCTATTACTAAGTTATTATCCTCTTTATCTAAAAACATTGCTTTTGAATTATTACTCTTTTGTTCCCTTCGGTTTACTTCCTCAATCCACCTGTGTGCCTGAGGAATTCCTAATTGACATTGCTTTTTTACCCGACCTTTAGAATCAGCTTTAAGCTGTTTGAGAAGTTTGACAAGCGAAGATTTCTCTAGTTTACCATCAAATTCATATTTATTAACCCATTTTGAGAAATATTTAATATTATCAGCACGCTGTGACTGCATGTATTTCGCGTCTTCAGTTAACGGCGGATTTTGGGACCTTTTTGAACAATTATTACCCATTTTATTCTACCCTTTTAATCAATACGTAACACCTTATTTTTACATGGTACCACGGATATTTTTATAGTCTCTTCAGAATGGCTGCCTACCTGCTCTGTTTCCCTGATCTATGACAAGACAGTAATCTTTCTGTCCTTGACTTATAAACAAAGTCTCTAACAGAACAAATACAAATCTAGTCCCTGACCTAAAACAGAAAAAGAAGGTAGATTCACCTTACCTGAGCCTTCGTGATTGATCACCTGGTTCGAGTAAACCCGTCCTTCAGTCGCAGATCAGAAAGTGGCTGGCCTCTTTTGTATGACAATTCAGTCAGAGGACTTTTCAAATAAGAAGAACCGATGTGTTTTTTTCCCCATACGGTTTCAAGCCACCTGGCCTGTCTGATCCGAGGTGAAGTGAAGGTTTCCGGTCCGAAGGACCAATCTGTCAAAGGAAAAAACTTCAAAGACCAATACACGTAAGGTTCAGTTAAGGCACTTTAATTTACTTGCAGCAAGGAGACAAAAACATGCTAATACAAGGATTTGTCTAACTACTAACAGGAAGTATGTTCATTCTTATACTGTTTTACAAGACATGTCTTTCTAAGCTGATGTAATCAAACACAACTTTAAGCATTGTACTACAGCAGGTGTTACTTCAGATTTTCTGCTGACATGACTAGATTTGTGAGAAACTTTTTAGAGAAACAACCTGGCCTTGGTGACTATTAATCCGTTTACAAGCATCTATTGTACACTGTTACTTTTCAAGGTACTTTTCTAATACAGATACAAGCAAATGCTGATTGCAGTTCATATTTTCAAGCAGGCTTTGTCCTAATTATCTGTTACTTCTACAGCTGTGTATGTTCTCATGGCACAGCGGAACTTCTTGTCTGAGTTTCATATAAGCAGTATTGTTCTATTCATTATTTTCCTAATGCAAGCAGAAATCATCTGCTTCTCAGTAAATTTCCAAAGCACAAGCAAGATTTAGCTGACAGTACAAGGTCAGAAAGCAACTGCAGTTTGTACAGATTTATGCAGTATGAAATAGAATAAATGTGTTAACTCTTTTAGGCTCTGAATGCACTAAGCATATTACTAATACACACATTAATACATATTTTCTAACATCCACCATCTCCAAAATATTAGAAAAATGTTTTCACACTCAGCTTCTCAATCATATTGTTAATAATCAAATCCTTTCCTCCACTCAGACAGTTTCAGGCCAGAACATAGTACTTGTACTGTTCTCATATCCTTTCTGGACACAGTAAATGGAGCTTGTGATGCTGGCTACTTAGTTTCCTCACTCTTCCTTGACCTCTCTAAGGCCTTCGATACAGTCTCCCATCCCCTACTACTTACCAAACACTCCAACTTAGGTATCTCACCCCTCCCCCTGAACTGGCTGGATTTCTAACTATCAACAGACAGGCAACATGCCACTAAATGGCAACAACCCACATGGCACTGTTATCCAATATGCTGATGAATCTGAAATCATCTGCTCTGCCAAATCCATTTCTGAGCTTCAGCATCTTACCCAAGATGCCTTTACATCTACCGAAGCTTGAATGTCAAACAACCATCTTGCTTTAAATCCTAATAAAACTAAACTTCTAATATTCACCCCCCAACCCCCCCCCCTCAACAGGAATGAATTCTCTGTCCAATCCCTAGCTAACACCATCATAGAAGTTGTTCCAAGTACTAAAATTCTAGGTGTTATCATTGACGAAAATCTTACATTCAACCTCCATATCCATAACAACATAAAAAAAACACATCAGAAACTAGGTAGCCTTTATAGACACAATCACTTCCTTAACTTCACTGCTAAGAAAGCTCTAGCCTCCTCCTTTCTGCTTCTATCTCTACTATATGGTGCCGTCATCCTCACCAATATAAACTCCTCTCTGAAAACCAAACTTGACTCATGCTACAATAAGGTCGACAAATTTGTAACAAATTCAAAATATTCATCCCATTACTGTCTGTCTCTATATCAACTAAACTGGCTTGAACTGCCACACTACCTTACATATCTGCAATTAACTACAGCACATAAATTGGTATACAAATCATCAATGTGCCCTTGTCGCTCTCTTCCTTAATGACCACATATCGCCCCAACAGACCTCTTAGATCTGAAAACAAATTGTGGCCAAAAGCTGACAAACCAAATCTCTCAGATGGTCAAATGCTATACTCTTTTACTGTCTCAAAAACTCTGGAATGCCTTCCCACATTCAATCAGAACCATTAGCAATCCTGTTCTCTTTAAGACTTCTCTAAAAAAATATTTCTTCTCTACGACACTGTACATGTGCCAAAATAAAACCTCCTTAAAACCCACCTCCCCCACTATAATCCTTTCTTCACTCCAACACAATACTCATATAATTTTCCACACGATCTTGCCATAACAACTGAATGAGTTCTCTCTCTACCTTGCCAAATCTTAGCTGTCAATACCTCAAACCAATAACAATTAATCTATGAAAACTGATACCCAATCAGACTACTCCACCATTAATGTTAATAATTCTCAATAATGTAGAAGTGTATGAATATGTATTTAATATTTGAACTGTTGAGATTATATTATCTTCAATGCAGTATGGCTGTATATACTCTGTACTAGTGCCAATTTCTGATATTTACTCTGTGGTAATTGTATGTTACTCTGTGTTGTGTGTTATTTCTCTTGTATCTATTGGTTATATATGTGAAGCTTTTCTACCTGGGCCTCCACTGAAAATGGGCTCACCAAGGCCCAGTGGACCATCCTGGTAAACATCACCTAGGCCCAGTGGACCATTGCGGTAAAAAATGCAATAACTAAATAAAATAAATAATTAATAAATAAAATATACAAAGCAGTGCATGAAATAATACTTGATATTCCTTAATAAATTCTGGAAATTTTACTTGGATATTTGGATGTGCAATGGACTCAGAATATGTGCGCGTATATATATATATATATATATATATATATATATATATATATATATATATATATGTATAAATGGACATAATCCTTTATGTGATATGATGTGGTAAGACAAATGTCCCTGAACCTGATCTAACTGCAGAGATAACAAGACATGAAATTGTTTTGTTGAGCATATGAGTCACAATTTATTTTAAAAAAGTGTTTTTTAATAACAGAGCCAGCTTACAGCAATTTTATAACCCTAATATAGTTAACTAACTATATGAGCATTAACAAGAATAAAACAGCAACTTGTTATTTACATTGGTCTACTATATGCAGACTGTTTCACCTAGAAAATTATGCAGCTGTATTATAGTGTTGACATAAAATACACAGATATTCACTCAATATCATACACCCATGTATAATAGTGCTGGAAAAAAATACACAAATACTCATTCAATATCATACACTCACGTATTATAGTGTTGGCAAAAAATACACAAATATTTATTCAATATCATACACCCCACACACTTGTTTTGCTTTATCACTTACACTAACGCAAGCTATGGTGATCCTTTTTTGAGCTATACACCTAAATATTGAAATGTATGTAATGGTCAGGTAAAAGTAAGGCCAAAACATTCCCTAGCTTTCAGAAAGAATCCCACCACCAACGCTGAGTTGTGTCCAAAAGGAACTGTTTCCACAATAAGGAAAATGTGATTCAGAGACATGTTAGCTATAATGAGGAAAGGTCTCATTATTGGTTAATTTCCATGTCTTTGAATCCTGCGGTGTTACCACTAGTACTTATCATTGCTTATCTGGGGTGAATAACTCTTGCAGTTCATGCATTGTGTTGACACAGGCATCTCACCTCATATATTCACCCACACATACATACACATATTGAAACATGCGCACGCACACACACACACACACACACACACACACACACACACACACACACACACACACACACACACACACACACACACACACACACACTGCTACCTGTCCTTGAGTTGACCAAACTTCCATGTAGGAATGCCATAGGTAAAGGTATCTTACTGGCTCAACTACACTATGGTCTCCTACTGACTGTTGCAGCCTCTTAATAAAGTAAATCCACCATTCAAATCATCTCAAATACCATGTGCAAATTTATTACTTTCTCTTCAAGAAATGGCAACCACTGCAAAACCACTGAAAAACCTAACTGGCTACCTGTGAAACAATGTGCTGACTTTCTACTCACCTCTCATCTGTTTAAACTGATCAAGAATGATACCTTCCCCCACTAACCTCCAAACTATTCAGGATACACCAATATTCAGGCTAGAAATCTTAACCACTCAGGTCTTCTCCAAACCCTACAAACTAGGCTTCAGTACAAAGACCAAGATTTCTCAGTCCTTGGTCACAAATTGTGTTAGTTTCTCCAGTCTTTCTTAAAGATCATTCCTCTTATCCTAGTTTTCAATTGGAACTAAATGGGTTAGACTCTATGAAAATGCAACTACTATCTGTCTGGCCATATAACTTAATCTCACCCTACCCTTTGTCTCACAACACAGCTTGCTCTGACTCTACTTTTTATTGTGATTCTTTTAGCATTCCAACTCTGACATCCATTTTGTATATAATACATGGGTATGCTATATTTTGGCAGTCACTCTGTAGTCACTCTGTAAATAAATGTCATTTATGTTCTTCTTCTCTTTCGGCTATTCCTGTTAGGGCACAGCAGATCATCTGTTTCTATTTCTTCCTGTCCTTTGCATCTTGCTTTGTCAAACCAACCACCGGCATGTCCTCTCTCACCACATCCATAAACCTTGTCCTGGGCCTTTCTCCTTTCCTCTTACTTGGCAGCTCCATGCCTAGCATCTTTTTCCCAATATACCCAGCATACCTCCTCAGCACATGTCCAAACCAATGCAATCTCGCCTCTCTGACTTTGTCTCCAAACCGTCCAACCTGAGCTGACCCTGTAACATACTGATTCTTAATCCTGTCCATCCTTGTCACACCCAATGCAAATCTTAACATCTTTAACTTTGCCATGTCCAGCTCTGACTCTTGCATTTTTGTCAATGTCATTTATCTATTGTTATGAAATAAGTCTGCTGGGATCAGTGCTCCACCCCAGTTAACAAATGCAAAATAAAAAAAAAATAACATATTACACACTACACAGGCTTGGCTATGGTCTATTAACAGAAGATAGCATATTGCACAGTACACAGGCTCGGTTATGATACAATAAAATTTGATACTGAAATCTTGTTATTTTCTTATTTATTTTAACAAGATCACCACATCTCTCATTTTTAATTTTAACAGTGTTTGCAGTTACACCACTGTAAAGTAATTATATAGCTGTATTATAGAACAAATGTAGTTGGCAAAATGAGTCTTATGACTACCTATTTTAGTGAAAGGCTAAACTTTGCCATGAAAGAGTTGAATAGTTTTTTCTTATGTACTTCAGATTTCTATTGAAGTTTTGGTGGTATTAAGAGGAGTTGTAGCATTCATTTGTTAAAATATTCAACAAGCCACCAAGAATATATGCATGTGAATTAATTTTTATATGTGTGATATCGCTAGTATAGGTCCAAGAAAATCACAAGAACATTCAGTTTCTGCAAATCAGTGGACTATTGACATTTGTGTTGTCGACCTTTTGTGGTTGATGTTATTGACATTCATATTCTGGTGTGTCAATCATTGTTACTTCATCAATATAGACAGATAGATGGATGGATAGATAGATAGATAGATAGATAGATAGATAGATAGATAGATAGATAGATATAGATCTAGCTATACAGTTTATACAGTGCAAGATAGGACAAGATGAGATGTGAATTTCAATAAAGTGTAGATAGCCAATGGCCTGTCTAACTAAAGCAAGTACTGGGAAGTTGTAATGCAAACGTAAACACACAAAGTATAACCAGTTAAAAAGTTAGTCACTTTTTAACATTAAATAACCTTAGACATCCACAACGCAACTGATAGACAAATATAAATGACCCTATTAGCTATACCGGGTGGCTGGGAGGTTAGATTTGTACTTCAAATAGTACAATACTATACATAGTTTACACTTCAGCTTTAAAGTACACACTACTCCTTGAAGCTAATGCAGATGAAAGTATAAAGTAGCAAAATTGATTATCAATAGCAGGAGTGTAATAGGCTGGCTTTAGAGGGGATGTGTGTTTGCCAGAATGGTGAAGGTAAGTATGCAAGCAGACACAAGGGAAAAGGCAGCACTAAAAAGTGATTACTTGTTGAACTGTAAATGTAACATTGCTTGTCGTCTGGACAGATACAGTACTGAAATATTTAAGCTATATTTATACATTACCATTTGTAAACTATTACTTACTGAATGCATTGTCTTGGGCCTATTAGTGCCAAATGATCCATGAGGCATAGACTGAGAAGAATGAAGTACACAGAAACCCACAGGTAATGGGACAAACTATAAAATAAATGCATCATAAAAGTAAACAGAAGGTCCAACATAATGTAACACAAAACACTGCATGGCGTATATTTTTAGTAAAGTTGCTTTTGGTGCTGATTTATCGCTAGGAATGGTGATATGCAAACTTGAAATCAAACCCACACATCTCAGTCCCCTTAGAAAAGACAGAGAAAAAGGATACTGAATGCCTACATTTTTACACATCACACATTTATGTATTCACATAAATATTTCCTGTGGAAAGTATTGCATACAATACTATCTTTCACTATTTTCTGTTATTCCCTGTGAACTTTATACTGCTAAGAGAGAAGAGAAAATAAAAATAGACAGGACTGGATGCCCTTATCTGCTGACAGTAATCCACAAATCTTGTCTAATGTCTGTTAAAGAAGTATTTTGTTAAACAGAAAGAAAATCTTCCGCATTATGTTTTTTTTTTCCACAATATAAAGTAGTCTGACATGAATTTTGCAGAGGAGTTCATGAAATAAGACTGCATACTTTTTAATGTGATCTATACAGCTGGGTGGGGGTGGTTTTGTTACATCCCAGGAAGCCTTATCATTATTTACGCTTTCTTTAGACAGGTCAAGTGCCTTATAAAATAAATCAGTCAATGATGATTTCTCTGCATCCACTGGTTCTACTATATACTGCTTTCATGATGAATGGCTACAGAAAATTCTCAGGCTTTTCACTTTGGCTTGTAAACTCACATTTCCTTTAATGATTATACTCAACTTGCTCCTTTCAGAAGGCAGTCTTTGAAACACAGGACTTTGTCAGATGTAGATGAGGTCTTGCCATCTGCCATGCCTCAATGTTGTAATGCTTAAATCCCATATGTTTTAAAACAGCATCTCAAATAAGCTTCATAAATTTGTATTTTGCCATTTTTCATCTAACTTTCTGGATCATGCATTTTATCTTTTCTTAAACCTTTAAAAAATCAAGGACTGGAATAAAATAGCATGCTTTGGTACCCACATACACAGCACTGACCAAGTGGCTGCAGAAATATTAGAAGGGGGTTAGTAACATTTTGCTTCAAAACCGTGGGGGTCAGTAAATAAAATTAGGAGTAGTGAGATGGATTTATAGCCATTCTTTGTATCACACTAATGTTTTGACTTTTAAGTACCATGTTTTCCTGTAATGAGCTTTCTCTGCTTCCAGATGAAGTGTACAAAAGAAGGATTCTGTTTGGTTCTATCTTCTTTAAGTATCTCAAAGCCAGATATGTTTCTCTCTTGTTGTTCAGACCGTTGCACTCTGTTGCTCGACTTTTCATTTTTTTCCATGTTTAAAATCTGAGAATACCATTTGATTTTATGAAAAAGTGGGAATCAGACAGCTTCTACATCACACACAGTGCAATTGATAACTGCCCTGCCAACCTCTAGGCTCTAGGTTTTATTTAAGCAGTAAATATAAACTATAATATTCATCTGTAATGTAATAGTTCAGTAATAACAATGCAGCAGACTAGGCTAGCTTACATTTCAGTTTTTCTTACAGCACAGTGAAATCTTACATTTCCATTTTCCATTACAAGGGTTGAAACATACTGGATTAGATCATTTCCAGAATGCTACTATTTACACTTTTGTGTCTTCCCTGGCAACAAATTATTGTGTCACAAATGGGCTGACAGCAATGTCATTAGGGATAACAAATATTCTGACAATAGACTCAGAGGAAAAAATTCAGTGGCACACATGCAGTGTAGGTCAGCAACAGGGGAAAGACAGCTGTGCATTGTATTTACCAATGGCGTTGAAGCAAGCTACAGTAACAGCTACACAAAAACATAGAAAAGTGCCACATGGCAGCACTATTTCACCCTTCTCTCTGCTTATAATGCATTTGTTGATTCTGTTTAGCTGTGTGATTGTTTTATGTCATTAACTTATATAACAATAAGATAAGCACTTGACCAATTTACCAGCCAGCAGTACATTTTTTCAGTGCCTAAATGGTAAATACTTTGGTTTTGTAAAGGTTACATGGCAGTGATAAGAATAAAATTCTTCTCAGAGTACAAAAAAAATAATATTGTGTGAGCTTTCTGACGTGGTGGTTTCTATTTCCATAAAAATTGTTACATCGTAATGCAGTAAGAGCATCTCCTGCAGTGGTTGGAGCTGTTTCACGCTACACTCATAATGCA
>NC_056732.1:978060691-978247703 GCF_019279795.1 Protopterus annectens | reverse complement strand
GTTGGAGCTGTTTCACACCTCATAATGCGTAAAAGTGGGCCCGCAGTTTTTTGGAAACCCGTTTTAAACATATAATGCAGGGAAAGGGGCTCCTCATTGTGAGCTCCCGCGCTTTTTTTTGCAGTTTTATGTTTACTCAATTATCGGGAAAGGGGGTTTCTTGTTGGACTGTTTTCACTCATAATCATAAGAGTGGTTGCTTGTTGGGGCTGTTTCACTACATCAAAAGCGTGGGCTCCGGTTGTGGATTTACCTAAACCCCTTTAAAAATTAAAACTTGCAGTTGTTGGCTGTTTCACACACATCATAAAAATTTTTCCCTAAGGTGGCTTTCCCCCAGTTTTGGAAAGGGTTTAATCCTATAATGCATAAATCTTGCGTTGTTGAACTGTTTCACCTACTAATGCAGTGAGTGCTTGGGTTTTTGGGCTGTTTCACTACTCATAATGCATAAGAGTTCCTAGTTTTTGCTTTTACTACCTTCATAAAATCCCGAGTTTTGGATGTTTCAAACACTCAAAACTAATGCAGTTTTTTAATGGTCCTGCAGTTGTTCGTTTAAATTTTCATAATCAAAAATTTTAGTTGGGCTTTTACTTTAACCTAAAAATGCCCTGTGTTGATGTTTACTAAAACCAAAAATAAAGTGGTCCGCATTGTTTGGGCTGTTTCAATCAAATCTAAGGGCCCCGCAGTTGTTGGAGCTTTTCACCATTTTAAAGCTAAATGCCCTCAGGGTTTGGGGCTGTTTCAAACAAAAAGGCTCCTGCAGTTTTACTGTTTCACACTACACCCTAACAGTAAGAGTGGGTCCCTGGCCCCAAAAAAATTGTTTTCCCCGTTTAACCTTCAAATCAGAAATGCTCCTGCAGTTTTGAGTTTTCACCACTCAAATGCAGTTGGGCCCCGCAGTTGTTGGAGTTGTTTCTCACTACATTTATAATGCAGTAAGAGTGTCTCCTGCAGTTGTTAAAGCTGTTTTGCATATATAAGCAATGGGATAGAACTTGTTCACAGTTGTTGAATGACTGCTTTGAAACACTCAAAATGCAGTGAACATGGTTCCTGCAGTTGTTGGAGCTGTTTCACACTACACACATAATGCAGAAAGAATGGCTCCTGCAGTTGTTGGAACTATTTCACACTATGCTCATAATACTGCAGTAGAAAGTCTCCTGCAGTTTTTGGAGCTGTTTCACACTGCACTCATAATGCAGTAAGAGTGGCTCCTGCAGTTTTAGCTGTTTCACACTACCGTCATAATGCAGTAAGAGTGACTTCTGCAGTTGTTGGAGCTGTTTCACACTACACACATAATGCAGAAAGAATGGCTCCTGCAGTTGTTGGAACTATTTCACACTATGCTCATAATAAAGTAAGAGTGTCTCCTGCAGTTGCTGAAGCTGTTCCACACTGCACTCATAATGCAGTAAGAGTTGTAACTGCATTTTTTGCAACTGTTTCATGCTACAGTCATAATGCAGTAAAAGTGGCTCCCGCAGTTGTTCAAGCTGTATCCTGCTACACTCATAATGCAGGAAGAGTGGCTCCTGCTGTTGTTGGAGCAGTTTCACACTACACTCATAATGCAGGAAGAGTGGCTCCTGCTGTTGTTGGAGCAGTTTCACACTACACTCATAATGCAAAGTGGCTCCTGCAGTTGTTGGAGCTGTTTCACTCCGCACTCATAATGTAGTAAGAGCGGCTCCTGCAGTTGCTAGAGCTGTTTCTAACTGCACTCAAAATGCAGTAAGAGTGACTCCTGCAGTTGTTGGAGCTGTTTCACACTACACTCATAATGCAGTAAGAGTGGCTCCTGCAGTTGTTGGAACTGTTTCACACTACACTCATAATGCAGTAAGAGTGACTCCTGCAGTTGTTGGAGCTGTTTCACACTGCACTCATAATGCAGTAAGAGTGACTCCTGCAGTTGTTGGAGCTGTTTCACACTACACTCATAATGCAGTAAGAGTGGCTCCTTCAGTTGTTGGAGCTGTTTCACACTACACTCATAATACAATAAGACTGGCTCCTGCACTTGTTAGAACTGTTTCACACTACACTCATAATGCAGTAAGAGAGTCTCCTTCAGTTGTTGGAGCAATTTCACATGACACTCATAATGCAGTAAGAGTGGCTCCTGTAGTTGTTAGAGCTGTTTCACCATATACTCATAATACAGTAAGAGTAGATCCTGCAGTTGTTGCAGCTGTTTCCATACACTCATAAAGTAAGAGTGGCTCCTACAGTTGGAGCTGTTTCACACTGCACTCATAATACAGTAAGAGTGACTCCTGCAGTTGTTGGAGGTGTTTCACACTACACTCATAATGCCTAAGAGTGGCTCCTGCAGTTGTTGGAGCTGTTTCACACTACATTCATAATGCAGTAAGAGTGTCTCCTGCAGTTGTTGGAGCTGTTTCACACTACACTCATAAAGAAGTATAAGCAGCTCATGTAGTTGTTGGAGCTGTTTCACAATACACTCATAATGCAGAGTGGCTCCTGCAGTTGTTGGAATTATTTTACACTACACTACACTCATAATGCAGTAAGAGTGACTCCTGCAGTTGTTGGAGCTGTTTCACACTACACTCATAATGCAGTAAGAGTGGCTCCTGCAGTTGTTGGAGCTTTTTCACACTGCATTCATAATGCAATAAGAGTGGCTCCAGCAGTTGTTGGAACAGTTTCACACTGCACTCATAATGCAGTAAGAGTGAGTACTGCAGTTGTTGGAGCTGTTTCACACTACACTCATAATGCAGTAAGAGTGGCTCCTGCAGTTGTTGGAGCTGTTTCACACTACACTCATAATGCAGTAAGAGTGGCTCCTGCAGTTGTTGGAGCTGTTTCACACTACACTCATAATGCAGTAAGAGTGGCTCCTGCAGTTGTTGGAGCTGTTTCACACTACATTCATAATGCAGTAAGAGTGGCTCCTGCAGTTGTTGGAGCTGTTTCACCCTACAGTCATAATGCAGTAAGAGTGTCTCCTGCAGTTGTTAGAGCTGTTTCACCCTACACTTATAATACAGTAAGAGTGGCTCCTGCAGTTGTTGGAGCTGTTTCACACTACACTCATAAAGCAGTATAAGCAGCTCCTGCAGTTGTTGGAGCTGTTTCACACTACACTCATAATGCAGTAAGAGTGGCTCCTGCAGTTGTTGGAGCTGTTTCACACTACACTCATAATGCAGTAAGAGTGGCTCCTGCAGTTGTTGGAGCTGTTTCACACTACACTCATAATGCAGTAAGAGTGGCTCCTGCAGTTGTTGGAGCTGTTTCACACTACACTCATAATGCAGTAAGAGTGGCTCCTGCAGTTGTTGGAGCTGTTTCACACTACACTCATAATGCAGTAAGAGTGGCTCCTGCAGTTGTTGGAACTGTTTCATACTACACTCATAATACAGTAAGAGTGGCTCCTGCAGTTGTTGGAGCTGTTTCACCCTACAGTCATAATGCAGTAAGAGTGTCTCCTGCAGTTGTTAGAGCTGTTTCACCCTATACTCATAGTACAGTAAGATTCGCTCCTGCAGTTGTTGCAGCTTTTTCACACTAGACTCATAATGCAGTAAGAGTGACTCCTGCAGTTGGTGGAGCTGTTTCACACTACAATCATAATGCAGTAACAGTGGCTCCTGCCATTGTTGGAGCTGTTTCTCACTACATTTATAATGCAGTAAGAGTGTCTCCTGCAGTTGTTAAAGCTGATTCACCCTACACTCATAATGCAGTAAGAGTGGCTCCTGCAGTTGTTGGAGCTGTTTCACACTACATTCATAATGCAGTAATAGTGTCTCCTGCAGTTGCTGGAGCTGTTTCAAACTACACTCAAAATGCAGGAAGAGTGTCTCCTGCAGTTGTTGGAGCTGTTTCACACTGCACTCATAATGCAGTAAGAGTGACTCCTGCAGTTGTTGGAGCTGTTTCACACTACACTCATAATGCAGTAAGAGTGGCTCCTGCAGTTGTTGGAGCTGTTTCACACTACACTCATAATGCAGTAAGAGTGGCTCCTGCAGTTGTTCGGGCTGTTTAATGCAACACTCATAATACAGTAAGACTGGCTCCTGCAGTTATTGGAGCTGTTTCCTCCTACACTCATAATGCAGTAAGAGAGTCTCTTGCAGTTGTTGGAGTGATTTTACACTACACTCATAATGCAGTAAGAGTGGCTCCTGCAGTTGTTGGAGTGATTTTACACTACACTCATAATGCAGTAAGAGTGGCTCCTGCAGTTGTTGGAGCTGTTTCATGCTACACTCATGTAACAGTAAGAGTGGCTCCTGCAGTTGTTGGAATCTTTTCACACTACACTCATAATGCAGTAAGATTGACTGCTGCAATTGTTGGAGATGTTTCACACTACACTAATAATGCAATAAGTGTGGCTCCTGCAGTTATTGGAGCTGTTTCACACTCCATTCATAATTCAGTAAGAGTGGCTCCTACAGTTGATGAAGCTGTTTCACCCTACAGTCATAATGCAGTAAGACTGTCTCCTGCAGTTGCTGGAGCTGTTTCACACTACATTCATAATGCAGTAAGAGTGTCTCCTGCAGTTGTTGGAGCTGTTTCACCCTACAGTCATAATGCAGTAAGAGTGTCTCCTGCAGTTGTTGGAGCTGTTTCATACTACATTCATAATGCAGTAAGAGTGGCTCCTGCAGTTGTTGGAGCTGTTTCATGCTACACTCATGTAACAGTAAGAGTGGCTCCTGCAGTTGTTGGAATCTTTTCACACTACACTCATAATGCAGTAAGAGTGACTCCTGCAGTTGTTGGAGCTGTTTCACACTACATTCATAATGCAGTAAGAGTGGCTCCTGCAGTTGTTGGAGCTGTTTCACCCTACAGTCATAATGCAGTAAGAGTGTCTCCTGCAGTTGTTAGAGCTGTTTCACACTATACTCATAATACAGTAAGATTTGCTCCTGCAGTTGTTGCAGCTTTTTCACACTACACTTATAATGCAGAAAGACTGGCTCCTGCAGTTGTTGGAGCTGTTTCCTGCTACTTATAATGCAGGAAGAGTGGCTCCTGCAGTTGTTGGAACTGTTTCACACTACACTCATAATGCAGTAAGATTGGCTCCTGCAGTTCTTGGAACTGTTTCACACTGCACTCATAATACCGTAAAAGTGGCTCCTGCAGTTGTTGGAGCTGTTTCACACTACATTCATAATGCAGTAAGAGAGTCTCCTGCAGTTGTTAGACCTGTTTCACCCTACACTCATAATAAAGTAAAAGTAGCTCCTGTAATTGTTGGAGCTGTTTCACACTACACTCATAATGCAGTAAGAGTGACTGCTGCAGTTGCTGGAGCTATTTCACACTACAGTCATAATGCAGTAAGAGTGGCTCCTGCAGTTGTTGGAGCTGTTTCACACTACATTCATAATTCAGTAAGAGTGGCTCCTGCAGTTGTTGGAGCCTTTTCACACTGCACTCAAATTGCGGTAAGATTGACTCCTGCAGTTGGTTGAGCTGTTTCACGCTACACTCATAATGTAGTAAGAGGCCTCTTGAGTTGTTCGAGGTGTTTCACACTACATTCATTATGCAGTAACAGAGTCTCTTGCAGTTGTTGGAGTGATTTTACACTACACTCATAATGCAGTAAGAGCGGCTCTTGCAGTTGTTAAAGCTGTTTCACTCTACATATATAATACATTAAGACCGGCTCCTATAGTTGTTGGAGCTGTTTGAAACTACATTCATAAAGCAGTAAGAGTGGCTTCTACAGTTGTTGGAGTTGTTTCCTGCTACACTCACAATTCAGTAAGAGTAGCTCCTGCAATTGTTGGAACTATTTCACACTACACTCATAATACATTAAGAGTGGCTCCTGCAGTTGTTGGAGCCTTTTCACACTGCACTCATAATGGAGTAAGAGTGACTCCTGCAGTTGGTGGAGCTGTTTCACACTACACTCATAATGCAGTAAGAGTGGCTCCTGCAGTTGTTGGAGCTGTTTCATACTACATTCATAATGCAGAAAGAGTGTCTGCTGCAGTTGTTAAAGCTGTTTCACCCTACACATATAATACAGTAAGACTGGCTCCTGCAGTTGTTGGAGCTGTTTCACACTACATTCATAATGCAGTAAAAGTGGCTCCTGCAGTTGTTGGAACTGTTTCACACTACACTCATAATACAGTAAGACTGGCTCCTGCAGTTATTGGAGCTGTTTCACACTACATTCATAATGCAGTAAAAGTGGCTCCTGCAGTTGTTGGAGCTGTTTCACACTACATTCATAATGCAGTAAGAGTGTCTCCTGCAGTTGTTGGAGCTGTTTCACCCTACACATATAATACAGTAAGAGTGGCTCCTGCAGTTGTTGGAGCTGTTTCACACTACACTCATAATGCAGTAAGAGTGGCTCCTGCAGTTGTTGGAGCTGTTTCACCCTACAGTCATAATGCAGTAAGAGTGTCTCCTGCAGTTGTTGGAGCTGTTTCATACTACAATCATAATGCAGTAAGAGTGGCTCCTGCAGTTGTTGGAGCTGTTTCACACTACATTCATAATGCAGAAAGAGTGGCTCCTGCAGTTGTTGGAACTATTTCACACTACACTCATAATGCAGTAAGAGTGGCTCCTGCAGTTGTTGGAGCTGTTTCACACTACATTCATAATGCAGTAAGAGTGGCTCCTGCAGTTGTTGGAGCTGTTTCATGCTACACTCATAATGCAGTAAGAGTGGCTCCTGCAGTTATTGGAGCTGTTTCACACTGCATTCATAATGCAGTAATAGTGGCACCAGCAGTTGTTGCAGCTGTTTCACACTGTACTCATAATGCAGTAATAGTGACTCCTGCAGTTGTTGGAGCTGTTTCACACTACACTCATAATGCAGTAAGAGTGGCTCCTGCAGTTGTTGGAGCTGTTTCACACTACAGTCATAATGCAGTAAGAGTGGCTCCTGCAGTTGTTGGAGCTGTTTCACACTACACTCATAATGCAGTAAGAGTGGCTCCTGCAGTTGTTGGAGCTGTTTCACACTACACTCATAATGCAGTAAGAGTGCCTCCTGTAGTTGCTTGGGTTGTTTCACAGTACACTCATAATGCAGTAAGAGGGCTCCTGCAGTTGTTGGACCTGTTTCACACTATACTCATAATACAGTAAGAGTGATTCCTGAAGTTGTTGAAGCTGTTTCACACTACATTCATAATGCAGTAAGAGTGGCTCCTGCAGTTGTTGGAGCTGTTTCACACTGCACTCATACTACAGTAAGAGTGGCTCCTGCAGTTGTTGGAGCGGTTTCACACTATATTCATAATGCAGCAAGAGTGGATTCTGCAGTTGTTGGAGCTGTTTCATGCTACACTCATAAAGTAAGAGTGACTCCTGCAGTTGTTGGAGCTGTTTCACACTACACTCATAATGCAGTAAGAGTAGCTCCTGCAGTTGTTGGAGCTTTTTCACACTGCATTCATAATGCAGGAAGAGTGGCTCCTGCAGTTGTTGGAGCGGTTTTACCCTACAGTCATAATGCAGTAAGAGTGTCTCCTGCAGTTGTTAGAGCTGTTTCACACTATACTCATAATACAGTAAGATTTGCTCCTGCAGTTGTTGCAGCTTTTTCACACTACACTCATAATGCAGTAAGAGTGACTGCTGCAGTTGTTGGAGCTATTTCACACTACACTCATAATGCAGTAAGAGTGGCTCCTGCAGTTGTTGGAGCTGTTTCACACTCCATTCATAATTCAGTAAGAGTGGCTCCTGCAGTTGTTGGAACCTTTTTACACTGCACTCATAATGCGGTAAGAGTGACTCCTGCAGTTGGCTGAGCTGTTTCACTCTACACTCATAATGCAGTAAGAGGGCTCCTGAGTTGTTCGAGGTGTTTCACACTACATTCATTATGCAGTAAGAGTGTCTCCTGCAGTTGTTGGAGCTGTTTCCTCCTACACTCATAATGCAGTAAGAGAGTCTCTTGCAGTTGTTGGAGTGATTTTACACTACACTCATAATGCAGTAAGAGTGGCTCCTGCAGTTGTTGGAGCTGTTTCACACTACACTCATAATGCAGTAAGAGTGGCTCCTGCAGTTGTTGGAGCTGTTTCACACTACACTCATAATGCAGTAAGAGTGGCTCCTGCAGTTGTTGGAACTGTTTCACACTACACTCATAATACAGTAAGAGTGGCTCCTGCAGTTGTTGGAACCTTTTCACACTACACTCATAATGCAGTAAGAGTGACTCCTGCAGTTGTTGGAGCTGTTTCACACTACACTCATAATGCAGTAAGAGTGGCTCCTGCAGTTGTTGGAGCTGTTTCACACTACATTCATTATGCAGTAAAAGTGTCTCCTGCAGTTGTTGGAGCTGTTTCCTCCTACACTCATAATGCAGTAAGAGAGTCTCCTGCAGTTGTTGGAGCTGTTTCATGCTACACTCATAATACAGTAAGAGTGGCTCCTGCAGTTGTTGGAGCTGTTTCACACTACACTCATAATGCAGTAAGAGTGGCTCCTGCAGTTGTTGGAGCTGTTTCACACTACACTCATAATGCAGTAAGAGTGACTCCTGCAGTTGTTGGAGCTGTTTCACACTACAGTCATAATGCAGTAAGAGTGACTCCTGCAGTTGTTGGAGCTGTTTCACCCTACAGACATAATGCAGTAAGAGTGTCTCCTGCAGTTTTAGAGCTGTTTCACCCAATACTCATAATACAGTAAGAGTATCTCCTGCAGTTGTTGGAGCTGTTTCACACTACACTCATAATACAATAAGAAGGGCTTCTGCAGTTGTTGGAACTGTTTCACACTACACTCAAAATACAGTAATAGTGGCTCCTGCACTTGTTGGAGCTGTTTCACACTGCACTCATAATGCAGTAAGAGTGACTGCTGCAGTTGTTGGAGCTGTTTCACACTACACTCATAATACAGTAAGAGTGGCTCCTGCAGTTGTTGGAGCTGTTTCACACTACATTCATAATACAGTAAGAGTGGCTCCTGCAGTTGTTGGAGCTGTTTCACAGTACACTCATAATACAGTAAAAGTGGCTCTTGCAGTTGTTGGAACTGTTTCATACTACACTCATAATACAGTAAGAGTGGCTCCTGCAGTTGTTGGAGCTGTTTCATGCTACACTCATGAAACAGTAAGAGTGGCTCCTGCAGTTGTGTGAGGTGTTTCACACTACATTCATAATGTAGTAAGAGTGGCTCCTGCAATTGTTGGAGCTAATTTCTCCTACAATCATAATGCAGAAAGAGAGTCTCCTGCCATTGTTGTAACTATTTTACACTACACTCATAATGCAGTAAGAGTGGCTCCTGCAGTTGTTGGAGCTGTTTCATGCTACACTCATGTAACAGTAAGAGTGGCTCCTGCAGTTGTTGGAACCTTTTCACACTACACTCATAATGCAGTAAGAGTGACTGCTGCAGTTGTTGGAGCTGTTTCACACTACACTCATAATGCAGTAAGAGTGGCTCCTACAGTTGATGAAGCTGTTTCACCCTACAGTCATAATGCAGTAAGACTGTCTCCTGCAGTTGCTGGAGCTGTTTCATACTACAATCATAATGCAGTAAGAGTGTCTCCTGCAGTTGTTGGAGCTGTTTCACACTACACTCATAATGCAGTAAGAGTGGCTCCTGCAGTTGTTGGAGCTGTTTCACACTACATTCATAATGCAGTAAGAGTGGCTCCTGCAGTTGTTGGAGCTGTTTCACCCTACAGTCATAATGCAGTAAGAGTGTCTCCTGCAGTTGTTGGAGCTGTTTCATACTACAATTATAATGCAGTAAGAGTGGTCCTGCAGTTGTTGGAGCTGTTTCACACTACACTCATAATGCAGTAAGAGTGACTCCTGCAGTTGTTGGAGCTGTTTCACACTACACTCATAATGCAGTAAGAGTGGCTCCTGCAGTTGTTGGAGCTGTTTCACACTACACTCATAATACAGTAAGAGTGGCTCCTGCAGTTGTTGGAGCTGTTTCCTCCTACACTCATAATGCAGTAAGAGTGGCTCCTGCAGTTGTTAGAGCTGTTTCACCATATACTCATAATACAGTAAGAGTAGCTCCTGCAGTTGTTGCAGCTGTTTCACACTACACTCATAATGCAGTAAGAGTGACTCCTGCAGTTGTTGGAGCTATTTCACACTACACTCATAATGCAGTAAGAGTGGCTCCTGCAGTTGTTGGAGCAGTTTCACACTGCACTCATAATGCAGTAAGAGTGGCTCCTGCAGTTGTTGGAGCTGTTTCACAGTACACTCATAACAGTAAGAGTAGCTCCTTCAGTTATTGGAGCTGTTTCACACTACACTCATAATGCAGTAAGAGTGGCTCCTGCAGTTGTTGGAGCTGTTTCACACTGCACTCATAATGCAGTAAGAGTGGTTCCTGCAGTTGTTGGAGCTGTTTCACACTACACTCATAATGCAGTAAGAGTGGCTCCTGCAGTTGTTGGAGCTGTTTCACACTACACTCATAATACAGTAAGAGTGTCTCCTGCAGTTGTTGGCGCTGTTTCACACTGCACTCATAATGCAGTAAGTGTGGCTCCTGCAGTTGTTGGAGCTGTTTCACACTACATTCATAATTCAGTAAGAGTGGCTCCTGCAGTTGTTGGAGCTGTTTCACACTACACTCATAATGCAGTAAGAGTGGCTCCTGCAGTTGTTGGAGCTGTTTCACACTACACTCATAATGCAGTAAGAGTGTCTCCTGCAGTTGTTGGAGCTGTTTCGTACTACAATCATAATGCAGTAAGAGTGTCTCCTGCAGTTGTTGGAGCTGTTTCACACTACATTCATAATGCAGTAAGAGTGTCTCCTGCAGTTGTTGGAGCTGTTTCAAACTACACTCATAATGCAGTAAGAGTGGCTCCTGCTGTTGTTGGAGCTGTTTCACACTACACTCATAATGCAGTAAGAGTGGCTCCTGCAGTTGTTGGAACTGCTTCACACTATACTCATAATACAGTAAGAGTGGCTCCTGCAGTTGTTGGAGCTGTTTAATGCAACACTCATAATACAGTAAGAGTGGCTCCTGCAGTTGTTGGAACCTTTTCACACTACACTCATAATGCAGTAAGAGTGGCTCCTGCAGTTGTTGGAGCTGTTTCCTCCTACACTCATAATGCAGTAAGAGAGTCTCTGGCAGTTGTTGGAGTGATTTTACACTAAACCCATAATGCAGTAAGAGCGGCTCCTGCAGTTGTTGGAGCTGTTTCATGCTACACTCATGTAACAGTAAGAGTAGCTCCTGCACTTGTTGGAACCTTTTCACACTACAGTCATAATGCAGTAAGAGTAGCTCCTGCACTTGTTGGAACCTTTTCACACTACACTCATAATGCAGTAAGAGTGACTGCTGCAGTTGCTGGAGCTATTTCACACTACAGTCATAATGCAGTAAGAGTGGCTCCTGCAGTTGTTGGAGCTGTTTCACACTACAGTCATAATGCAGTAAGAGTGGCTCCTGCAGTTGTTGGAGCTGTTTCACACTACATTCATAATTCAGTAAGAGTGGCTCCTGCAGTTGTTGGAGCTGTTTCACACTACATTCATAATGCAGTAAGAGTGACTCCTGCAGTTGTTGGAGCTGTTTCACACTACACTCATAATGCAGTAAGAGTGGCTCCTACAGTTGTTGGAGCTGTTTCACACTACACTCATAATGCAGTAAGAGTGGCTCCTGCAGTTGTTGGGGCTGTTTCACACTACACTCATAATGCAGTAAGAGTGACTCCTGCAGTTGTTGGAGCTGTTTCACACTACACTCATAATGCAGTAAGAGTGGCTCCTGCAGTTGTTGGAGCTGTTTCACACTACATTCATAATGCAGTAAGAGTGGCTCCTGCAGTTGTTGGAGCTGTTTCACCCTACAGTCATAATGCAGTAAGAGTATCTCTTGCAGTTGTTGGAGTGATTTTACACTAAACCCATAATGCAGTAAGAGTGACTGCTGCAGTTGTTGGAGCTATTTCACACTACACTCATAATGCAGTAAGAGTGGCTCCTGCAGTTGTTGGAGCTGTTTCACACTACATTCATAATGCAGTAAAAGTGGCTCCTGCAGTTGTTGGAGCTGTTTCACCCTACACATAAAATACAGTAAGACTGGCTCCTGCAGTTGTTGGAGTTTTTTCAGACTACACTCATAAAGCAGTATAAGCAGCTCCTGCAGTTGTTGGTGCTGTTTCACACTACACTCATAATGCAGTAAGAGTGGCTCCTGCAGTTGTTGGAGCTGTTTCACACTACACTAATAACGCAGTAAGAGTGGCTCCTGCAGTTGTTGGTGCTGTTTCACACTACACTCATAATGCAGTAAGAGTGGCTCCTGCAGTTGTTGGGTCTGTTTCACACTACACTCATAATACAGTAAGAGTGGCTCCTGCAGTTGTTGGAACCTTTTCACACTGCACTCATAATGCGGTAAGAGTGACTCCTGCAGTTGGCTGAGCTGTTTCACTCTACACTCATAATGCAGTAAGAGGGCTCCTGAGTTGTTTGAGGTGTTTCACACTACATTCATTATGCAGTAAGAGTGTCTCCTGCAGTTGTTGGAGCTGTTTCACACTACACTCATAATGCAGTAACAGTGGCTCCTGCAGTTGTTGGAGCTGTTTCATGCTACACTCATGAAACAGTAAGAGTGGCTCCTGTAGTTGTTGGAATCTTTTCACACTACACTCATAATGCAGTAAGAGTGGCTCCTGCAGTTGTTGGCGCTGTTTCACACTACACTCATAATGCAGTAAGAGTGGCTCCTGCCATTGTTGGAGCTGTTTCGTACTACAATCATAATGCAGTAAGAGTGTCTCCTGCAGTTGTTGGAGCTGTTTCACACCACATTCATAATGCAGTAAGAGTGTCTTGTGCAGTTTTTGTAGATGTTTCACCCTACAGTCATAATGCAGTAAGAGTGGCTCCTGCAGTTGTTGGAGCTGTGTCACACTCCATTCATAATGCAGAAAGAGTGTCTGCTGCAGTTGTTAAAGCTGTTTCGCCCTACACATATAATACAGTAAGACTGGCTCCTGCAGTTGTTGGATCTGTTTCTCGCTACACTCATTATGCAGTAGAGGGCTCCTGCAGTTGTTGGAGCTGTTTCACACTACATTCATTATGCAGTAAGAGTGGCTCCTGCAGTTGTTGGAGCAGTTTCACACTACATTCATAATTCAGTAAGAGTGGCTCCTGCAGTTGTTGGAGCCTTTTCACACTGCACTCAAATTGCGGTAAGAGTGGCTCCTACAGTTGTTGGAGCTGTTTCACACTACACTCATAATGCAGTAAGAGTGACTCCTGCAGTTGTTGGAGCTGTTTCACACTACACTCATAATGCAGTAAGAGTGGCTCCTGCAGTTGTTGGAGCTGTTTCACACTACACTCATAATACAGTAAGAGTGGCTCCTGCAGTTGTTGGAGCTGTTTCACAGTACACTCATAATACAGTAAGAGTGGCTCCTGCAGTTGTTGGAACTGTTTCACACTACACTCATAATACAGTAAGAGTGGCTCCTGCAGTTGTTGGAGCTGTTTCACACTACACTCATAATGCAGTAAGAGTGGCTCCTGCAGTTGTTGGAGCTGTTTCACACTGCACTCATAATGCAGTAAGAGTGACTCCTGCAGTTGTTGGAGCTGTTTCACACTACACTCATAATGCAGTAAGAGTGGCTCCTGCAGTTGTTGGAGCTGTTTCACACTACACTCATAATGCAGTAAGAGTGGCTCCTGCAGTTGTTGGAGCTGTTTCACACTACACTCATAATACAGTAAGAGTGGCTCCTGCAGTTGTTGGAGCTGTTTCACACTACACTCATAATGCAGTAAGAGTGGCTCCTGCAGTTGTTGGAGCTGTTTCACACTACACTCATAATGCAGTAAGAGTGACTCCTGCAGTTGTTGGAGCTATTTCACACTACACTCATAATGCAGTAAGAGTGGCTCCTGCAGTTGTTGGAGCTGTTTCACACTACACTCATAATGCAGTAAGAGTGTCTCCTGCAGTTGTTGGAGCTGTTTCCTGCTACACTCATAATGCAGTAAGAGTGGCTCCTGCAGTTGTTAGAGCTGTTTCACCCTACACTCATAATACAGTAAGAGTGGCTCCTGCAGTTGTTGGAGCTGTTTCAAACTACACTCATAATGCAGTAAGAGAGTCTCCTGCAGTTTTTGGAGCTATTTTACACTACACTCATAATGCAGTAAGAGTGTCTCCTGCAGTTGTTGGAGCTGTTTCACACTACACTCATAATGCAGTAAGAGTGACTCTTGCAGTTGGAGTTGTTTCACACTGCACTCATAATGCAGTAAGAGTGGCTCCTGCAGTTGGAGCTGTTTCACACTACACTCATAATGCAGTAAGAGTGACTCCTGCAGTTGTTGGAGCTGTTTCACACTACACTCATAATGCAGTAAGAGTGGCTCCTGCAGTTGTTGGAGCTGTTTCACACTACATTCATTATGCAGTAAGAGTGTCTCCTGCAGTTGTTGGAGCTGTTTCACACTACACTCATAATGCAGTAAGAGTGACTCCTGCAGTTGTTGGAGCTGTTTCACACTACACTCATAATGCAGTAAGAGTGGCTCCTGCAGTTGTTGGAGCTGTTTCACACTACACTCATAATGCTGTAAGAGTGGCTCCTGCAGTTGTTTGAGCTGTTTCACACTACACTCATAATGCAGTAAGAGTGGCTCCTGCAGTTGTTGGAGCTGTTTCACACTACACTCATAATACAGTAAGAGTGGCTCCTGCAGTTGTTGGAGCTGTTTCATGCTACATTCATAATGCAGTAAAAGTTGCTCCTGCAGTTGTTGGAGCTGTTTCACACTGCACTCATAATGCAGTAAGAGTGACTCTTGCAGTTGGAGCTGTTTCACACTGCACTCATAATGCAGTAAGAGTGGCTCCTGCAGTTGGTGAGCTGTTTCACACTACAGTCATAATGCAGAAAGAGTGGCTCCTGCAGTTGTTGGAACTATTTCACACTACACTCATAATACAGTAAGAGTGACTCCTGCAGTTGTTGGAGCTGCTTCACACTACACTCATAATGCAGAGTGGCTCCTGCAGTTGTTGGAATAATTTCACACTACACTCATAATACAGTAAGAGTGACTCCTGCAGTTGTTGGAGCTGCTTCACACTACACTCATAATGCAGAGTGGCTCCTGCAGTTGTTTGAGCGGTTTCACACTACACACATAATGCAGTATAAGCAGCTCCTGCAGTTGTTGGAGCTGTTTCACACTGCACTCATACTACAGTAAGAGTGGCTCCTGCAGTTGTTGGAGCGGTTTCACACTACACTCATAATACAGTAAGAGTGGCTCCTGCAGTTGTTGGAGCTGTTTCACACTACACTCATAATACAGTAAGAGTGGCTCCTGCAGTTGTTGGGGCTGTTTCATACTACACTTATAATGCAGTAAGAGTGGCTCCTGCAGTTGTTGGAACTGTTTCACACTACACTCATAATACAGTAAGAGTGGCTCCTGCAGTTGTTGGAGCTGTTTCACACTACACTCATAATGCAGTAAGAGTGACTCCTGCAGTTGTTGGAGCTGTTTCACGCTACACTCATAATGCAGTAAGATGGCTCCTGCAGTTGTTGGAGCTGTTTCACCCTACACATATAATACAGTAAGACTGGCTCCTGCAGTTGTTGGAGCTGTTTCACACTACATTCATAATGCAGTAAAAGTGGCTCCTGCAGTTGTTGGAGCTGTTTCAGACTACACTCATAATACAGTAAGAGTGGCTCCTGTAGTTGTTGGAACTGTTTCACAGTACACTCATAATACAGTAAGAGTGGCTTCTGCAGTTGTTGGAGCTGTTTCATACTGCACTCATAATGCAGTAAGAGTGGCTCCTGCAGTTGTTGGAGCTGTTTCACACTACACTCATAATGCAGTAAGAGTGGCTCCTGCAGTTGTTGGAGCTGTTTCACACTACACACATAATGCAGAAAGAATGGCTCCTGCAGTTGTTGGAATAATTTCACACTACACTCATAATACAGTAAGAGTGACTCCTGCAGTTGTTGGAGCTGCTTCACACTACACTCATAATGCAGTAAGAGTTGTAACTGCATTTTTTGCAACTGTTTCATGCTACAGTCATAATGCAGTAAAAGTGGCTCCCGCAGTTGTTCAAGCTGTATCCTGCTACACTCATAATGCAGGAAGAGTGGCTCCTGCTGTTGTTGGAGCTGCTTCACACTACACTCATAATGCAGAGTGGCTCCTGCAGTTGTTGGAATTATTTCACACTACACTCATAAAGAAGTATAAGCAGCTCATGTAGTTGTTGGAGCTGTTTCACAATACACTCATAATGCAGGAAGAGTGGCTCCTGCTGTTGTTGGAACTGTTTCACACTGCACTCCTAATGCAGTAAGAGTGGCACCAGCAGTTGTTGGAGATGTTTCACACTACATTCATAATGCAGTAAGAGTGGCTCCTGCAGTTGTTGGAGCTGTTTCACACTACACTCATAATGCAGTAAGAGTGACTGCTGCAGTTGTTGGAGCTGTTTCACACTACACTCATAATGCAGTAAGAGTGGCTCCTGCAGTTGTTGGAGCTGTTTCACACTACACTCATAATACAGTAAGAGTGGCTCCTGCAGTTGTTGGAGCTGTTTCACACTACACTCATAATACAGTAAGAGTGACTCCTGCAGTTGTTGGAGCTGTTTCACAATACACTCATAATGCAGAGTGGCTCCTGCAGTTGTTGGAATTATTTCACACTACACTCATAATGCGGTAAGAGTGACTCCTGCAGTTGGCTGAGCTGTTTCACTCTACACTCATAATGCAGTAAGAGTGGTTCCTGCAGTTGTTGGAGCTGTTTCACACTCCATTCATAATTCAGTAAGAGTGGCTCCTCCAGTTGTTGGAACTGTTTTACACTGCACTCATAATGCAGCAAGAGTGGCTGCCGTAGTTGTTGGAGCTGTTTCACACTACACTCATAATTTAGTAAGATTGGCTCCTGCAGTTGTTGGAGCTGTTTCAGACTACACTCAAAATACAGTAAGAGTGGCTCCTACAGTTGTTGGAGCTGTTTCACACTACACTCATAATGCAGTAAGAGTGGCTCCTGCAGTTGTTGGAGCTGTTTCACACTACACTCATAATGCAGTAAGAGTGGCTCCTGCAGTTGTTGGAGCTGTTTCACACTACACTCATAATGCAGTAAGTGTGGCTCCTGCAGTTGTTGGAGCTGTTTCACACTACACTCATAATGCAGTAAGAGTGACTCCTGCAGTTGTTGGAGCTGTTTCACACTACACTCATAATGCAGTAAGAGTGGCTCCTGCAGTTGTTGGAGCTGTTTCACACTACATTCATAATGCAGTAAGAGTGGCTCCTGCAGTTGTTGGAGCTGTTTCACACTACAGTCATAATGCAGTAAGAGTGGCTGCTGCAGTTGTTGGAGCTGTTTCACGCTACACTCACAATTCAGTAGGAGTAGCTCCTGCAATTGTTGGAACTATTTCACACTACACTCATAATACAGTAAGAGTGGCTCCTGCAGTTGTTGGAGCTGTTTCACACTACACTCATAATACAGTAAGAGTGTCTCCTGCAGTTGTTGGAGCTGTTTCCTCCTACACTCCTAATGCAGTAACAGAGTCTCTTGCAGTTGTTGGAGCGGTTTTACACTACACTCATAATGCAGTAACAGTGGCTCCTGCAGTTGTTGGAGCTGTTTCATGCTACACTCATGATACATTAAGACTGGCTCCTGAAGTTGTTGGAGCTGTTTGAAACTACATTCATAAAGCAGTATAAGGACCTTCTGCATTTGTTGAAGCTGTTTCACACTACACTCACAATTCAGTAAGAGTAGCTCCTGCAATTGTTGGAGCTGTTTCACACTGCACTCATAATGCAGTAAGAGTGGCTCCTGCAGTTGTTGGAGCTGTTTCACACTACACTCATAATGCAGTAAGAGTGGCTCCTGCAGTTGTTGGAGCTGTTTCACACTGCACTCATAATGCAGTAAGAGTGGCTACTGCAGTTGTTGGAGCTGTTTCACACTACACACATAATGCAGAAAGAATGGCTCCTGCAGTTGTTGGAACTATTTCACACTACACTCATAATGGAGTAAGAGTGACTCCTGCAGTTGTTGGAGCTGTTTCCTCCTACACTCATAATGCAGTAAGAGAGTCTCTTGCAGTTGTTGGAGTGATTTTACACTAAACCCATAATGCAGTAAGAGTGACTGCTGCAGTTGTTGGAGCTATTTCACACTACACTCATAATGCAGTAAGAGTGGCTCCTGCAGTTGTTGGAGCTGTTTCACACTACATTCATAATGCAGTAAGAGTGGCTCCTGCAGTTGTTGGAGCTGTTTCACACTACATTCATAATGCAGTAAGAGTGGCTCCTGCAGTTGTTGGAGCTGTTTCACACTACACTCATAATGCAGTAAGAGTGACTGCTGCAGTTGTTGGAGCTATTTCACACTACACTCATAATGCAGTAAGAGTGGCTCCTGCAGTTGTTGGAGCAGTTTCACACTACACTCATAATGCAGTAAGAGTGGCTCCTGCAGTTGTTGGAACTGTTTCACACTACACTCATAATGCAGTAAGAGTGACTCCTGCAGTTGTTGGAGCTGTTTCACACTGCACTCATAATGCAGTAAGAGTGGCTCCTGCAGTTGTTGGAGCTGTTTCACCCTACAGTCATAATGCAGAAAGAGTGTCTCCTGCAGTTGTTGGGGCTGTTTCATACTACAATTATAATGCAGTAAGAGTGGTCCTGCAGTTGTTGGAGCTGTGTCACACTACACATATAATACAGTAAGACTGGCTCCTGCAGTTATTGGAGCTGTTTCACACTACATTCATAATGCAGTAAAAGTGGCTCCTGCAGTTGTTGGAGCTGTTTCACACTACATTCATAATGCAGTAATAGTGTCTCCTGCAGTTGTTGGAGCTGTTTCACACTACACTCATAATCCAGTAAGAGTGACTCCTGCAGTTTTTGGAGCTGTTTCACACTACACTCATAATGCAGTAAGAGTGGCTCCTGCAGTTGTTGGAGCTGTTTCACACTACATTCATAATGTAGTAAGAGAGTCTCCTGCTGTTTTTGTAGCTATTTTACACTACACTCATAATGCAGAGTGGCTCCTGCAGTTGTTGGAATTATTTCACACTACACTCATAATACAGTAAGAGTGACTCCTGCATTTGTTGAAGCTGTTTCACACTACACTCACAATTCAGTAAGAGTAGCTCCTGCAATTGTTGGAACTATTTCACACTACACTCATAATACATTAAGAGTGGCTCCTGCAGTTGTTGGAACCTTTTCACACTGCACTCATAATGGAGTAAGAGTGACTCCTGTAGTTGGTGGAGCTGTTTCACCACACAATCATAATGCAGTAAGAGAGTCTCCTGCAGTTGTTAGAGCTGTTTCACCCTACACTCATAATGGAGTAAGAGTGACTCCTGCAGTTGGTGGAGCTGTTTCACACTACACTCATAATGCAGTAAGAGAGCTCCTGCAGTTGTTCAAGCTGTTTCACACTACACTCATAATACAGTAAGAGTGGCTCCTGCAGTTGTTGGAGCTGTTTCACACTGCACTCATAATGCAGTAAGAGTGACTCCTGCAGTTGATGGAGCTGTTTCACCCTACAGTCATAATGCAGTAAGAGTGTCTCCTGCAGTTGTTGGAGCTGTTTTAAACTACACTCATAAGCAGTATAAGCAGCTCCTGCAGTTGTTGGAGCTGTTTCACACTACACTCATAATGCAGTAAGAGTGGCTCCTGCAGTTGTTGGAGCTGTTTCACACTACACTCATAATGCAGTAAGAGTGACTCCTGCAGTTGTTGGAGCTGTTTCACACTACATTCATAATGCAGGAAGAGTGGCTCCTGCAGTTGTTGGAGCTGTTTCACACTACACTCATAATGCAGTAAGAGTGACTCCTGCAGTTGTTGGAGCTGTTTCACACTACACTCATAATGCAGTAAGAGTGGCTCCTGCAGTTGTTGGAGCTGTTTCACACTGCACTCATAATGCAGTAAGAGTGGCTCCTGCAGTTGTTGGAGCTGTTTCACACTACACTCATAATGCAGTAAGAGTGGCTCCTGCAGTTGTTGGAGCTGTTTCACACTACACTCATAATGCAGTAGGAGTGACTCCTGCAGTTGTTGGAGCTGTTTCACACTACATTCATAATGCAGTAAGAGTGACTCCTGCAGTTGGTGGAGCTGTTTCACACTACACTCATAATGCAGTAAGAGAGCTCCTGCAGTTGTTCAAGCTGTTTCACACTACATTCATTATGCAGTAAGAGTGTCTCCTGCAGTTGTTGGAGCTGTTTCCTCTTACACTCATAATGCAGTAAGAGTGGCTCCTGCAGTTGTTGGAGCTGTTTCACACTACACTCATAATGCTGTAAGAGTGGCTCCTGCAGTTGTTTGAGCTGTTTCACACTGCACTCATAATGCAGTAAGAGTGACTCCTGCAGTTGTTGGAGCTGTTTCACACTACACTCATAATGCAGTAAGAGTGACTCCTGCAGTTGTTGGAGCTGTTTCACACTACACTCATAATGCAGTAAGAGTGGCTCCTGCAGTTGTTGGAGCTGTTTCACACTACACTCATAATGCAGTAAGAGTGGCTCCTGCAGTTGTTGGAGCTGTTTCACACTACACTCATAATGCAGTAAGAGTGACTCCTGCAGTTGTTGGAGCTGTTTCACACTACACTCATAATACAGTAAGAGTGGCTCCTGCAGTTGTTGGAGCTGTTTCACACTACACTCATAATACAGTAAGAGTGGCTCCTGCAGTTGTTGGAGCTGTTTCACACTGCACTCATAATGCAGTAAGAGTGACTCCTGCAGTTGTTGGAGCTGTTTCACACTGCACTCATAATGCAGTAAGAGTGACTCCTGCAGTTGTTGGAGCTGTTTCACACTACATTCATAATGCAGTAAGAGTGGCTCCTCCAGTTGTTGGAGCTGTTTCACACTACACTCATAATGCAGTAAGAGTGACTCCTGCAGTTGTTGGAGCTGTTTCACACTACACTCATAATGCAGTAAGAGTGGCTCCTGCAGTTGTTGGAGCTGTTTCACACTACACTCATAATGCAGTAAGAGTGGCTCCTGCAGTTGGAGCTGTTTCACACTACACTCATAATACAGTAAGAGTGACTCCTGCAGTTGTTGAAGCTGTTCCACACTGCACTCATAATACAGTAAGAGTGACTCCTGCAGTTGTTGAAGCTGTTTCACCCTACAGACATAATGCAGTAAGAGTGGCTCCTGCAGTTGTTGGAGCTGTTTCACACTGCACTCATAATGCAGTAAGAGCATCTCCTGCAGTTGTTGGAACTGTTTCACACTGCACTCATAATGCAGTAAGAGTGACTCCTGCAGTTGTTGGAGCTGTTTCACACTACACTCATAATGCAGTAAGAGTGGCTCCTGCAGTTGTTGGAGCTGTTTCACACTACACTCATAATGCAGTAAGAGTGGCTCCTGCAGTTGTTGGAGCTGTTTCACACTGCACTCATAATGCAGTAAGAGTGGCTCCTGCAGTTGGAGCTGTTTCACACTACTGTCATAATGCAGTAAGAGTTACTCCTGCAGTTGTTGAAGCTGTTTCCTGCTGCACTCATAATGCAGTAAGAGTGGCTCCTGCAGTTGTTGGAGCTGTTTCACACTACACTCATAATGCAGTAAGAGTGGCTCCTGCAGTTGTTGGAACTGTTTCACACTACACTCATAATGCAGTAAGAGTGGCTCCTGCAGTTGTTGGAGCTGTTTCACACTGCACTCATAATGCAGTAAGAGTGACTCCTGCAGTTGTTGGAGCTGTTTCACACTACACTCATAATGCAGTAAGAGTGGCTCCTGCAGTTGTTGGAGCTGTTTCACACTACACTCATAAAGCAGTATAAGCAACTCCTGCAGTTGTTGGAGCTGTTTCACACTACACTCATAATGCAGTAAGAGTGGCTCCTGCAGTTGTTGGAGCTGTTTCACACTGCACTCATAATGCAGTAAGAGTGACTCCTGCAGTTGTTGGAGCTGTTTCACACTACACTCATAATGCAGTAAGAGTGGCTCCTGCAGTTGTTGGAGCTGTTTCACACTGCACTCATAATGCAGTAAGAGTGGCTCCTGCAGTTGTTGGAGCTGTTTCACACTACACTCATAATGCAGTAAGAGTGGCTCCTGCAGTTGTTGGAGCTGTTTCACACTGCACTCATAATGCAGTAAGAGTGACTCCTGCAGTTGTTGAAGCTGTTTCCTGCTACATTCATAATGCAATAAGAGCAGCTCCTGCAGTTGTTTGAATTGTTTCACACTACACTCATAAAGCAGTATAAGCAGCTCCTGCAGTTGTTGGAGCTGTTTCACACTGCACTCATAATGCAGTAAGAGTGGCTCCTGCAGTTGTTGGAACTGTTTCACACTACACTCATAATGCAGTAAGAGTGGCTCCTGCAGTTGTTGGAGCTGTTTCACACTACATTCATAATGCAGTAAGAGTGGCTCCTGCAGTTGTTGGAGCTGTTTCACACTACACTCATAATGCAGTAAGAGTGACTCCTCCAGTTGTTGGAACTGTTTCACACTGCACTCATAATGCAGTAAGAGTGGCTCCTGCAGTTGTTGGAGCTGTTTCACACTGCACTCATAATGCAGTAAGAGTGGCTCCTGCAGTTGGAGCTGTTTCACACTACAGTCATAATGCAGTAAGAGTGACTCCTGCAGTTGTTGAAGCTGTTCCACACTGCACTCATAATGCAGTAAGAGTGGCTCCTGCAGTTGTTGGAGCTGTTTCACACTACACTCATAATGCAGTAAGAGTGGCTCCTGCAGTTGTTGGAGCTGTTTCACACTACACTCATAATGCAGAAAGAGTGTCTCCTGCAGTTGTTGGGGCTGTTTCATACTACAATTATAATGCAGTAAGAGTGGTCCTGCAGTTGTTGGAGCTGTGTCACACTCCATTCATAATGCAGAAAGAGTGTCTGCTGCAGTTGTTAAAGCTGTTTCACACTGCACTCATAATGCAGTAAGAGTGACTCCTGCAGTTGTTGGAGCTGTTTCACACTACACTCATAATGCAGTAAGAGTGGCTCCTGCAGTTGTTGGAGCTGTTTCACACTGCACTCATAATGCAGTAAGAGTGGCTCCTGCAGTTGTTGGAGCTGTTTCACACTACACTCATAATACAGTAAGAGTGGCTCCTGCAGTTGTTGGAGCTGTTTCACACTGCATTCATAATGCAGGAAGAGTGACTCCTGCAGTTGTTGAAGATGTTTCTTGCTACACTCATAATGCAGTAAGTGTGGCTCCTGCAGTTGTTGGAGCTGTTTCACACTACTGTCATAATGCAGTAAGAGTTACTCCTGCAGTTGTTGAAGCTGTTTCCTGCTGCACTCATAATGCAGTAAGAGTGGCTCCTGCAGTTGTTGGAGCTGTTTCCTGCTACACTCATAATGCAGTAAGAGTGGCTCCTGCAGTTGTTGGAACTGTTTCACACTACACTCATAATACAGTAAGAGTGGCTCCTGCAGTTGTTGGAGCTGTTTCACACTGCACTCATAATGCAGTAAGAGTGACTCCTGCAGTTGTTGGAGCTGTTTCACACTACACTCATAATGCAGTAAGAGTGGCTCCTGCAGTTGTTGGAGCTGTTTCACACTACACTCATAATGCAGTAAGAGTGGCTCCTGCAGTTGTTGGAGCTGTTTCACACTGCACTCATAATGCAGTAAGAGTGTCTCCTGCAGTTGTTGGAGCTGTTTCACACTACACTCATAATGCAGTAAGAGTGACTCCTGCATTTGTTGAAGCTGTTTCACGCTACACTCACAATTCAGTAGGAGTAGCTCCTGCAATTGTTGGAACTATTTCACACTACACTCATAATACAGTAAGAGTGGCTCCTGCAGTTGTTGGAACCTTTTCACACTGCACTCATAATGCAGTAAGAGTGACTCCTGCAGTTGTTGGAGCTGTTTCACACTACACTCATAATGCAGTAAGAGGGCTCCTGCAGTTGTTGGAGCTGTTTCACACTACACTCATAATGCTGTAAGAGTGGCTCCTGCAGTTGTTTGAGCTGTTTCACACTGCGCTCATAATCCAGTAAGAGTGACTCCTGCAGTTTTTGGAGCTATTTTACACTACACCCATAATGCAGTAAGAGTGTCTCCTGCAGTTGTTGGAGCTGTTTCACGCTACTCTCATAATGCAGTGAGTGACACCTGAAGTTGTTGGAGCTATTTCACACTACACTCATAATGCAGTAAGAGTGACTCCTGCAGTTGTTGTTGTAGCTGTTTCACTGCATTCATAATGCAGTAAAAGTGGCTACTGCAGTTGTTGGAGCTGGTTCACCCTACAGTCATAATGCAGTAAGAGAGTCTCCTGCAGTTGTTAGAGCTGTTTCACACTACACTCATAATGCAGTAAGAGTGACTCCTGCAATTGTTGGAGCTGTTTCACACTACTGTCATAATGCAGTAAGAGTTACTCCTGCAGTTGTTGGAGCTGTTTCACACTGCACTCATAATGCAGTAAGAGTGGCTCCTGCAGTTGTTGGAGCTGTTTCACACTACACTCATAATGCAGTAAGAGTGACTCCTGCAGTTGTTGGAGCTGTTTCACCCTACAGACATAATGCAGTAAGAGTGGCTCCTGCAGTTGTTGGAGCTGTTTCACACTGCACTCATAATGCTGGAAAGATTTGCTCCTGCAGTTGTTGGAGCTGTTTCACACTGCACTCATAATGCAGTAAGAGTGACTCCTGCAGTTGTTGGAGCTGTTTCACACTGCACTCATAATGCAGTAAGAGTGGCTCCTGCAGTTGTTGGAGCTGTTTCACACTACACTCATAATGCAGTAAGAGTGGCTCCTGCAGTTGTTGGAGCTGTTTCACACTACACTCATAATACAGTAAGAGTGGCTCCTGCAGTTGTTGGAGCTGTTTCACACTGCACTCATAATGCAGTAAGAGTGGCTCCTGCAGTTGTTGGAGCTGTTTCACACTACACTCATAATGCAGTAAGAGTGTCTCCTGCAGTTGTTGGAGCTGTTTCACACTACACTCATAATGCAGTAAGAGTGGCTCCTGCAGTTGTTGGAGCTGTTTCACACTGCACTCATAATGCAGTAAGAGTGGCTCCTGCAGTTGTTGGAGCTGTTTCACACTACACTCATAATGCAGTAAGAGTGGCTCCTGCAGTTGTTGGAACTGTTTCACACTACACTCATAATGCAGTAAGAGTGGCTCCTGCAGTTGTTGGAGCTGTTTCACACTGCACTCATAATGCAGTAAGAGTGGCTCCTGCAGTTGTTGGAGCTGTTTCACACTGCACTCATAATGCAGTAAGAGTGGCTCCTGCAGTTGTTGGAGCTGTTTCACACTGCACTCATAATGCAGTATAAGCAACTCCTGCAGTTGTTGGAGCTGTTTCACACTACACTCATAATGCAGTAAGAGTGACTCCTCCAGTTGTTGGAACTGTTTCACACTGCACTCATAATGCAGTAAGAGTGGCTCCTGCAGTTGTTGGAGCTATTTCACACTGCACTCATAATGCAGTAAGAATGACTACTGCAGTTAGAGCTGTTTCACACTACTGTCATAATGCAGTAAGAGTTACTCCTGCAGTTGTTGAAGCTGTTTCCTGCTGCACTCATAATGCAGTAAGATTGGCTCCTGCAGTTGTTGGAGCTGTTTCCTGCTACACTCATAATACAGTAAGAATGGCTTCTGCAGTTGTTGGAACTGTTTCACACTACACTCAAAATACAGTAAGAGTGGCTCCTGCAGTTGTTGGAGCTGTTTCACACTGCACTCATAATGCAGGAAGAGTGACTCCTGCAGTTGTTGAAGATGTTTCTTGCTACACTCATAATGCAGTAAGTGTGGCTCCTGCAGTTGTTGGAGCTGTTTCACACTACACTCATAAAGCAGTTTAAGCAGTTCCTGCATTTTTTGGAGCTGTTTCACACTACACTCATAATGCAGTAAGAGTGACTCCTGCAGTTGTTGAAGATGTTTCTTTCTACACTCATAATGCAGTAAGTGTGGCTCCTGCAGTTGTTGGAGCTGTTTCACACTACACTCATAAAGTAGTTTAAGCAGCTCCTGCATTTTTTGGAGCTGTTTCACACTACACTCATAATGCAGTAAGAGTGCCTCCTGCAGTTGATGGAACTGTTTCACACTGCACTCATAATGCAGTAAGAGTGACTCTTGCAGGTGGAGCTGTTTCACCCTGCACTCATAAATGCAGTAAGAGTGGCTCATGCAGGTGGAGCTGTTTCACACTACAGTCATAATGCAGTAAGAGTGACTCCTGCAGTTGTTGAAGCTGTTTGCTGCTGCACTCATAATGCAGTAAGAGTGGCTTCTGCAGCTGTTGGAGCTGTTTTACACTACACTCATAATGTAGAAAGATTGGCTCCTGCAGTTGTTGGAACTATTTCACACTACACTCATAAAGCAGTATAAGCAGCTCCTGCATTTTTGGAGCTGTTTCACACTGCACTCATAATGCATTAAGAGTGTTTCCTGCAGTTGTTGGAACTGATTCACACTACACTCATAATGCAGTAAAAGTGGCTCCTGCAGATGTTGGAGGTCTTTCCTGTACATTCATAATGCAGGAAGAGTGGCTCCTGCAGTTGTTGGAACTGTTTCACACTGCACTCATAATGCAGTAAGAGTGGCTCCTGCAGTTGTTGGAGCTGTTTCACACTGCACTCATAATGCAGTAAGAATGGCTCCTGCAGTTGGAGCTGTTTCACACTAGAGTCGTAATGCAGTAAGAGTGACTCCTGCAGTTGTTGAAGCTGTTTCCCGCTGCACTTATAATGCAGTAAGAGTGGCTCCTGCAGTTGTTGTAACTGTTTCACACTACAATCATAATGCAGAAAGAGTGGCTCCTGCAGTTGTATCTGTTTCACGCTGCACTCATAATGCAGTAAGAGTGACTCCTGCAGTTGTGGGAGCTGTTTCACACTACATTCATAATGCAGTAAGAGCGTCTCCTGCAGTTGTTGTAACTTTTTCACATTACACTCATAATGCAGTAAGAGGGACTTCTGCAGCTGCTGGTGCTGTTTCACACTACACTCGTCATATAGTAAGAGTGGCTCCTGCAGTTGTTGGAGCTGTTTCACACTGCCCTCATAATGCAGTAAGAGCAGCTCCTGCAGTTGGTGCTGTTTCACACTACATTCATAATCCAGTAATAGTGACTCCTGCAGTTGTTGAAGCTGTTTCCCGCTGCACTTATAATGCAGTAAGAGTGGCTTCTGAAGTTGTTGGACCTGTGTCCTGCTACACTCATAATGCAGTAAGAGTGGCTTCTGCTGTTGTTGGAGCTTTTTCACACTGCACTCATAATGCAGTAATAGTGGCTCCAGCAGTTTTTGGAGCTGTTTCACACTACAGTCATAATGCAGTAAGAGCAGCTCCTGCAGTTGGAGCTGTTTCACACTACAGTCATAATACAGTAAGAGTGGCTCCTGCAGCTGTTGGAGCTGTTTCACACTGCACTCATAATGCAATAAGAGTGACTCCTATAGTTGTTGAAGCTGTTTCCTGCTACAATCATAATGCAGTAAGAATGGCTCAGGCAGTTGTTGGAGCTGTTTCACACTACACTCCTAAAGCAGTATAAACAACTCCTGCATTTGTTGGAGCTTTTTCACACTACATTTATAATGCAGTAAGAGTGGCTCCTCCAGTTGTTGGAACTGTTTCACACTACACTCATAATTTAGTAAGTGTGGCACATGCAGTTGTTGGAACTGTTTCACACTGCACTTATAGTGCAGTAAGAGTGACTCTTTCAGTTGTTGGAAGTGTTTCACACTGCACTCATAATACAGTAAGAGTGGCTCCTGCAGTTGGAGCTGTTTCACACTACAGTCATAATGCAGTAAGAGTGACTCCTGCAGTTGTTGAGGCTGTTTCCTGCTGCACTCATAATGCAGTAAGAGTGGCTCCTGCAGTTGTTGGAGCTGTTTCACACTACACTCATAATGCAGTAAGAGTGGCTCCTGCAGTTGTTGCAACTGTTTCACACTACACTCATAATGCAGCAAAAGTGGCTACTGCAGTTGTTGGAGTTGTTATCTGCTACACTCATAATGCAGGAAGAGTGGCTCCTGCAGTTGTTGGAACTGTTTCACACTGTACTCATAATACAGTAATAGCAGGTCGTGCAGTTGTTGGAGCTGCTTCATACTGCACTCATAATGCAGTAAGAGTGGCTCTGCAGTTGTTGGAGCTGTTTCACACTATAGTCATAATCCAGTAAGAGTGGCTCCTGCAGTTGTTTGAGCTTTTTCATACTGCACTCATAATGCAGTAAGAACATCTCCTGCGGTTGTTGGAGCTGTTTCACACTGCACTCATAATGCAGTAAGAGTGGCTCCTGTAGTTGTTGGAGCTTTTTCACAATGTACTCATAATGCAGTAAGAGCATCTCCTGCAGTTTTGGAACTGTTACAGACTGTACTCAGAATGCTGTAAGAGTGACTCCTGCAGTTTTTGAAGCTGTTTCACACTACATTCATAATGCAGCAAGAGTGGCTCTGCAGTTGTTGGAGCTGTTTCACACTATAGTCATAATCCAGTAAGAGTGGCTCCTGCAGTTGTTTGAGCTTTTTCATACTGCACTCATAATGCAGTAAGAGTGGCTCCTGCAGTTGTTGGAGCTGTTTTACACTATAGTCATAATGCAGTAAGAGTGACTCCTGCAATTGGTGGAGCTGTTTCCTGCTATGCTCCCCTCCAATCCCCAGTTCTCCAGAGACCCTTCATGACATTGCATTTAAAGGTCCTATTGTTTACATACATCCCTCCCCTCTTAAAGTCTTACACGTAAATATAAACAAGTCTACCTTAAAGAATCAAAATGCCACATCATCAAATCTGAAAAGATTGAGATGAAAAGAATGAAACCTGATAACATTGAAAGATGACATTATTGAACCGTGAAAGATCGAACCAGGTGCTGTTTATGTCAGGTAGTACAGAGAAGTATGGAATGGAGATTGTGGTGCAGTCATCAGAGCAGCTTCTGCATTTCATAACAGTCAAACCAAAAAAAATATTGGTTTTTGACATTTGCAATGGAGATCGTGGTACAGGAAATTTACCCTTACCCCACTGTAGTGCGATCTCGGTGTTAGTATATATAATTTACAGGGGTGTGTGGGGGCCGCCCACATGGGGGGTGCAGAGGGGCTTACCCTCCTGCAAAACTGACATAACAGGTGTATTTTTTGTTGGATTTTCTTTTAAATAGAGAAGGTGCTCTGATTGCAGCGTGATCATCCTTAAATAGTTCATTGTACTCTGATGTTTTCAGTTTCGATAATGTCAGTCTTCGACGTTTTATTAGGTTTCATTGTTTCTGTCTCAATGTTTTGTGAATCAATTATGTGGTATTTCAATGGTCTGAAGAAGATATACTTATAGTCATATCCCAGGCACAATAATGCACACAAAATTCCTAAACCATCAGTCTTTATTTAAGCACTCTAACTTTCTTTCCCCCTTATATTTACTAAATGAAACCAGTGAATCCAACTTACTCCATATGTCTTACTCATCTATCTACTGCCACCCTCTTATATTTGTTACCCCAGTGTTTTAGATCCTCTCTCACTGACCTGTCTCTCTACAGACTTGCATACCATGCTTCCCTTAAGTGTTACTGCAGCCTTACTCTTCCTGTTTTATCTCCTTATATACTACTCAACGTTACAGACGTTTCTCTCACTGTCTGCTTTACCTGTAAATGTTCAAGTCACTCCACTTTACCATTAATCACTTTCAGTACATACAATGACTCACACAATCTTTTCTTCAAATTTAAATGACTAAACTCTCACACCTACCACACCAAAATAAGATTTACTCAAAGTTAAACCAAAACAAGCTTTCCAAACTTATCATTTTCTCTTTCTTGCCACTCTGTGGGGATATTCACCCCAACCCCAGTCCCTCATCCTGTCTTGACTCCCCAATAGTCTACAAAATACATCACAAGCTAAACACTCCTTCCTACTCAGCCCACCCATCTCCTTCCAAAACATGGACCAAACCATCAAAACCCAACCTGCCTACCTCACAAGTAAACACACAGCTTAAATTCATTTCCTTAGTCTTAGCATTGATAATAACATCTCAGAACTGCATGCCTGGATCTCCCACAATAAGCCAGATATTTCTGACATAGATGAAATATGGCTAATCCCATATACTTGACTCTGAGGTTTCACTCCTAGGTTATAATATCAGGTCTGAAAGAACTTAGAAGAGGTGGTGGATCAGCTTTACTATACCCTATCTCGAAATCCTACCCTATAGTAAACATATTCCCAAATTCCATAGCACCAAACTCCTCATCTCCCATCTTAAACTTCAATAACTGTAAGCAACTATATATTATAGTACTCTATATTCCTCCAAACAATAATGCTAAGACCCTGGAAAACATGCTAAACTGGATCTCACATTCAATTTCTAATAAAAAAATAATCCTAAGTGATGTTAATTTCAACTGGTAGATTATCTACACAAAATACCCATCAACTGGCCTTATCCTATTTTGCTTGACTCAACTCATTTCTCTCCCACATGTTATAACTGTCCCAAAAACTGTGGCTCAGTTCTTAACTATATATTGATGTCTGATTCCACTAAGTAAGACTCCAGTGGCACTCTCTCTGATTCAGCCAGTGACTATATCCCTCTTAATGCAGATAGACTCAGTAACCATCATGGCAAACAACACCTACTTAGAACTTCCTGCAACCACAGTAATTTTAACTCTGATACATTTAATATAATCCTAAGCTATGAACTGTTCTGTCCTGATTCCACTTGATGAAGCTGTACACAATTTAGACACACTTTTTCTGAAAACCCTCAATAATCTGGCTCAGCTAGAACAAAATAAGTAATGAATATCCATAATCCTTAGTTGTGCACTCATAGAAGGCACCTAATCTATTGGCTAAGTAGTTGTTAAACCATAGGGGTATCACAATCCACACTGCTATGGTTTAGCAACTACTTAACCAATAGATATCTGTCTGTTAAATGACTCTCCACCTTTTCACCCTCCATTCCTGTCAATATTGGCATGCCACAGGTCTCCATTCTTGGCCCTCTACTCTTCAATATATTCCTAACAATCTACATAAATCGTCTCTGCAATCTAGTCCCCAACAATACAATGACAATTCTTCTCTAATAGGCACCTCAGATAACCTCATACATCTTTAGAGAATTACACAAGAAGCCTTTAACTCTGTTGAATGTTGGCTACAGAATAATCACCTCCTACTAAATCCTCCAAAACTATATTACCTGTCTTTTTTCCAAAATCCAATTTCCATGAAAAAACAACTTTAAAGTTTCTTCCTTAAATAATATCATGATTGAAGTTATCTCACATACAAACTACTTGGATGACAATTGAAGACAATGTTAAATTTGATTTACATGTCCACAACAGTGTCAAGAAAACCCATTAAAACTAGATACCCTTCACATAATAAAGAAATTACATACAAGCTCTGCCACAGTAACTCTAGTTACCACTTACCACTTACCCACTCTCCTACATGGAGCCCTTATCATGACCAACTTACAAGCCTCACTCAGTTCTAAACTTGCTGAAACATAGTTACCAGATTTGCTTACAAAAAACCTTAACAGACCTACCACTAAAAACACTTACTGGCTTAGATTTCCTCTCCATCTATCTTACACCCAGCTCATCTTTACTCACAAAACAATTTCACCTTATTTTCCTGACCATCAATTAGTTTCATGCTCTAATACTATTTACCAAATTGTCCCCTTCACTCAAATAATAAACAACTGCTTACCAACTACAAACTACAAAGGGCTGCTGGGGCCAGTCCCTATTCCAATAAAGTAGCTGGAACTTGGGATAAAATTCCTGTATCAATCAGGTCTCATACCTTCATCTTTTCAAACTATTAATAACAGACTTCTGTTCTACCTCCTGGTTTTGTCCCTACTCCTCATCTAGGACACAGGTTCTCCTAACAACCTTCATTCACCTTCCTATATCTACCTTTAAAGCACTAAATCACTTAATCTGCATATCATCTTCTAATACTTTACTTTATTGTAGTACTTCAATTACTATACTTACTTCTAATTAATACAACCAAATCACTATTCCATCCCTACTTCTCTATTAACACTCAAACTTGCTTATCCCCTCTAATATCTGACTCTAATGTATTTCTTAATTTACTTTTCTATTTGTAAATTCTCAATACGGTGCTTGTATATTAATGTTTGTGAATATCAATACAAACTTTATTACACTGACTGCGGTGATATTTATTCACCTAAGCTTCATTATGAAATTTGTTACTGTAAATATTGATTGCATTAAATTGTTACCATGGAGCTTTTCTCCCCAGGCCTCCAATGAAAAAGTGCACCTGTGCCCAGATGGACCAGTAAACAAATGTCAATATATAACATAAATAAATAAATAAATAAATAGTAAAATGTTGAAAATGCATAAAATATTGGTTGTATTTCTAAACTTAAATGAATTGCATAATTAGTTTGTTAATGTCCTCCATGCTAAATGGTTATTTTACAAATTTTGAATATTAGCATCATGCACAAAATAAATAGTTGAACATTTGAAATATTTTTGCAGAGGGCGAGATAGCTAGCTACAGGTGCAACACTACTTTTTAAAGCAGTAAACATTTTCTCCTGAATCTGAAAAGCACAAAATTGTTACATTCATGAACTGCTTTGAAGAAATAACTGAACTGTAATTCTCATGTTAATTAACTTAAAAATGAGAAAATTACATGGCTGCATTCATTACCGTAGTTTCAGCTATTTTCATTGTTATCACACACTTCAGCATATTATTTATTTACACTGTTGCAAGTAAAACATAATCAGAATGTTCATGTCTAGTTTGGAAGCTGGTGGTTTTACACATAAGTGCAACCATATTTTGAGCTAAAAATACCCCCTCCAAAAAAAAAAAAAAAACTTGGGCTAGGTCTTAAAAAAAAACAAAACAGTTAAGTGCTGCAAGGAAGAGGAAGTATTGAAACTTTAAAGATAAGATTTTAAAAACTGGTGACAGAATAGAAATAATAGAAATGGACAATCATATTAAAATGGATGAGAGAAAGAAACCACAAAGTGTATAAGGCCTAGAGTGTTAGAAAAACAGATAAAACAGATGAACTCAGTAACTGTGACCATTAAGAGAGAGATTGAGAAATCTGTCAACAGAATTTATTACAATATTCTACTGAGCAGCTAAACTAACAATGGATAAAGTGTTCCAACAAAAATGCAGTATAGCAAAGGAAAACAATGGATAAAAATACAATGGAAACATCAATTAGACAGAGAATTATTGTGCAACTGATGCAAGACACAGCTTCATTAGGAGCATACAGAAAATAGAATAGATCACCAAAAACTCTTAATACGTTAGATAGTATAAAAGCAATATAAAATCAAAACGGATCCAGATTATGTTACACCATTGCCAATAATAAACTAAAATATCACAAGGTGAAACACTCAAAAGGTATAGTTTGAAATATAAAGGAGAAGTACAAAACAAGCAATACACTTGTGATCCCAAAGTTTTATAGAGAACCTGGAAAGAAATCAGCAGCAATGATGACTCCAACCAAAAAGGACAAATTAATGCATTTAAAAAGTAATAGATGAAGGTTCCATTGAACCAAACTAGATTCTGAATGGATAAAAGAGGTAAAAGAAACAGTAAGCAGTGCTAATATAGGGGATATGAAATATAATGAAGTAACTCTCAATTTAACGGAGACAAAAATAAAAAAAGGCTCCTAAATGGATAACCCCAGGTCCAGATGCTGTACAGGAATTTGGGCTAAAGGTATTAACATCTTTGCCTAATGATTCATCCTTGTAAAAATATTGCTTACTGTATATGCACATCACAAACTGGCACCAACTTGGTTAATGCCAAGAAAAATACTTCTCCTTAAAAGTAAATTTATAAGCTATCTTAAGAACTATGGATCAATAATAAGCCTTTCAGTAGTGTATACTAGAATTGATCCATGTAAGAGTTTGCAGCCATTTATAGCAATAGAATGAAAAGGTAATACAAGAAAATTGTATAGAAGAAGGCATAATATATTGCCATAATAAAGATCTTCAAAAAAGGGGCTCAGCATAACTGGGATGGTTAGAGTACCAAAAAGCACTGAACACTATTCCAAATTCATGGATTATAGCATTCATAGAGATGTGTAACATATACAATACACTGATAAATTACATAACAATCACTATGAAACAGTTGGCAAACTACTTTATAACTGGTTCACAATGATAAAGAGCTACTTTCTATCCAAGGCATAGAAATTCAAAGAAGGGTATTCTAGGGTGATTCTTTGTCACCACTGCAGTTTTCTCTAGGCCTTAACTCATTAATCTGTTAATTTAACATATCGGGCTATGGCTAGATCCTGACTTCTGGAAAACAGCCTGCCAAATTATAGCTGACCAAGTTTTTGTGGATGATTTAAAACTGTATAGCTCATCTGACAAATAACTAAAATCACAATTATAAATGGTTAAAACTCTTTTGGAAGATAAAATAATTACATTTGTCCTTGACAAAAATGCAAAAGCAGCATTTGTAGAAGGAAAGCTGAAGCATCAAAAAATATCAACCTGGGAGAAGAATGTGATGTTAAAGAACTTATCTTTGGAGAGATCAAGGGTCATCAATACAGCATGAGCAAAGAAGAACAAAGGTTAATAAGAAATTTTTAAGAAGAGTAAAACTAATTGAAAACTGCCTTCACATCTAGAAATAAAATAAGCTACACATCGACCTGCTCTTGGTTGTTCTAAATTATAACATGCATTATTACAACATAATTGCATCGTACTTATCAAATAATATGTAAAAATAGTTTAAGGCAAGGTTTATGTCCCTAGATCTAAAGGAGCTATGGGTCTCCTTGAAAATGTTCATCTGTATAGGTCTGCAGATGTGAGATTGCATACATATTTGTATACATAATAAGATGCAGACATGGTGAACATTGTAAACCATGAAGAAAACAAGTATAAAATGAGGTATTTGTTCAGACTAGCAGAAATATTTCAGAAAGGAGGAGGTATGAAAATGAAAACAAACAAGAACTGTACAAAAACAATGTAGCAACAAAAAGTTCCTAAAAGCAAAATAAATAAATAAATAAATAAATATATATATATATATATATATATATATATATATATATATATATATATATATATATAGAGAAACACACCCTGGAGCTAAGAAACAAGCCGTAATATTAAAATGTCTGTAACAGTTAATTCAGCACTAAATTTAGTGCTGAATTAACTGTTACAGACATTTTAATATTACGGCTACGTGTTTGGTGCTATAGCTTGGTTACACAGCACCCCAACACCCTCTTGACTTTTACAACAGCATACCAGCAGTTATTATATTGTTTCTTAGCTCCAGGGTGTGTTTCTCTGCATATTTTTGGTCTACGTTAGGGTGGTTTATATAATATATATATATATATATATATATATAGCCCTTCATTTGTTCGAACTTTCAAATGCTCGAAACTCATATGGACGACACCATATAAGCGAATGTTTTAAAGGCCGACAAATGATAGCGGATATCCCGCTGCAGTGCGGGACTGAAAGATTCCCCTTTCCTGCACTGTAGTGTGATCTTGGAGTGAGAATATTTAAGTAGCAGAGGGTGTGGGGGGTGCAGGGGGGCTTGCCCCCCTGCATAACACAGATTTACTGTGTTTATAGGTAGGTAAATGGTGCTATTTCAGGATGTCAGTCTTTCAGAATGTCGATCATATGGTGTCGGCCATATGAATGTTGGTATTTTGAACGGTCGACATTCTGAAGTAGACCTCTATATATATATATATATATATATATATATATATATATATATATATATATATATAGTACTTACGTATTATCACAACCAGATTTTCGCGGTGGCGAATTTCGCATACTTTGGTAGAGACGAGGTTATGAAACACTGTATGGTGGTATTCACAGTGTTTACTGCTGTGGAATAACTTTGCATTAGCTTGGGGAAAAGAAGCATTTCAGAAAACCCTCTTCCTGTTTTTGCATGCATTACACACACGCTTGAATCGTCATGCATGCTACCGTATTGATGAATGGACTATTTTCACTGAGTGGAAGGAATCCTTCATAGAAGGCAAGCACACAAAGACATGAAGGATGGTTTTGGTTAACGTTTTATTTTTAACAATGTTTAAACATATGATCAGGTCCCACTGAAAAAGCATGCTACATGCCACAAACGACAGGAAGAATCGTATCATCAAGCTGTTTCCTGAAGTGGTCTTAATAGGTTTATTCAGGAACTGACCTTGATTGTTCATAGGTTCATAGGTTCATAGGTTCATACTAGGCTATCTGCCCAAGGGCATTTATAAGCCTAGCCCAGAGTTTTGTGGCTTTCGCCACCCCTTTAGTTTGGAGGATACTATGCCCATTATTTTGCTGTGCCTCTGTCAAGCAGTGACACTGAGATAATCCCTGGGGTATATCTACGATATCCCATCCATTGGTCAAGATTTCTCTTGAACAAAGCCAGCGAGGTGCTCTGCCTCACATGTACTGGGATTTTGTTCCACAGCATAGGGAGTCTCTGGGTGATGAATCTGTCCCTCCAGCACGTCCTATTAATAACTGTGTCAAGGTTTAAGTCTCCCGCCCTTGTAGTTCTGAGGGATCTAGATTTTTTGAGGTGAAGCATGTTCATCAATTCTGGGTTGGACATGGCCTTGTATGTCAGGCACAGGTCACCTCTGAGCAGACGGTAAGTGACTGAATAGAGCTGGAGTTCCTTCAGTCAGGCAGCATAGGACATATTTTTGAGACCCTTTATCCTTTTGGTGAGGAACTTTTGGGGCCTTTCCAGTTGCTGCAGGTGTCGTGTCAGATACATTCCGAATGGGGCATTATACTCAATCATTGGTCTGATGAGTGATGAGTACAGGGGGACGATGACTTCCCTTGATCTAGATGTGAATCCCTTCATGATCAGGTGGGCAATGTAGAAGGTCTTCCTAACTACTTTGGCAACGTGAGTGTCAAATGAAAGGTTACTGTCAACCTGGGTCCCCAGATCCCTGATAACCTCTTCTGTGCTTAGTGGGTTGCCGCCTATATGGTAGCTAGGGGTAACCTTGTTTTTCCCGAAGGGTATGACTATGCATTTTTTGGCGTTTAACTTTAGGCCATGGCTCTGGCACCAGTTATCCATTTCTATAAGACCCTTCTGAAGGATATCTATGTCAGATGTGTTCTCAATTATGGCGCCCAGTTTGCAGTCATCTGCAAATTTTGTCAGCCATAATCCTCCTGTGTTTGCTTGTACTTATGAAAAGTAGATGCCGAACAGGAGAGGGCCCAGGACTGAGCCCTGTGGGACACCACTTGTGACAGGCTTTGAGTCTGACATGGCACCAGCAACTCTGACCCTGTGGGTTCTGTCACTTAGCCAGTTTGCAACCCATCTTGTGACGTATGGGTTTACATTTAAGCTGATGAGTTTTTCAATGATACCTGAGTGGGGTATTGTGTTGAAAGCCTTTGCCAGGTTGAGGTAGGCTGTGTGGACTGCCTTTCCCTCATCAATGGCCTTGGTGACTGTTTCGAAAAAGTCAACCAAGTTTAAAAGGCATGATCTGCCTTTGCCAAAGCCAAACTGGGTCGGATCCAAAGTCTGCAAGTCTCCTATGTCTTTATTTATGAGTTCCATTATGATCCTCTCCATAGCTTTGCAGATCAAGCTTGTCAAGCTGATGGGATGGTAATTTCCAGGGTCGGTGGAGGCACCGCCTTTGTGAAGTGGGACCACAGTTGCTGTACGCCACTCCTTAGGCACGTATCCTGAGGTGAGGCTAAGATTAAACAGCTGCCCTAACTGCGGGTTTAATTCCTCATTGAGCTCGTGGAGCACACATCCGGGGACACCATCTGGTCCCATGGATGCTGTGTTTTTTGCCTTGGAGAGAGCAGTTCTCACCTGAGCGTTAGAGATGTTTGGGGGGCTATAATTCTCTGGTATAAATATCTCACCTTTTGGGAGAGTTTGCACTGAACCTGTCAGCCAGTATGTTGGCAATGTCTGTAGGTTCAGTAATTTTTACATCATTTTGAACTAATTCTGAGCATATCTGGGAGTTTCCTCCCAGGTTTCTAACATAGCTAAAGAAGGCCTTATGATTGTCCTTTGAGTCCTTAGCAACTTTTCTCGCAAAATTTGCCTTGGACGATTTTATGAGAGATCTTAGTTTTTTACTTATAATGATTAAGGGTGTTTTCCCCTTTAAGGATTTTGCTCTATCTTGTAGTAGCTTCCTCCTTTTGTTGTAGAGCTTGTTTATGGCTGGGGTCCACCAGACTGGATGCTTGCCTTTGGTACAAAGAGTCTTTGTTTTGTTTGGGATTGCCTGATCCATGCAGTCCTGTAGGTGCTGGTAGAAGGCATTTGTAAGTGATTCAGCGGCTTGAGTAATGGTTTCCGCAGGCTCGGGGGCCTTGAAAGAGACCACACCAGTCTTTAGAAGTGTGAAGTCGGCTTTTGAGAAGTTCTTCACTGTGGTCTTTTTTATCTCAGGTGGGGCGGGATGTGGACTTCCAGTGAGATTAGTTTATGGTCTGATCTCACCAGTGAGGGGTATACTTCCGGTGTTGAACATTGTGACCCCATGTTCGTGATGATGAGATCTAGTATGTTTTCTCCTCTTGTGGGGATGGTGACTAGTTGTTCCATGGCATTTGAGTTTATGAACTCTAGGAACCTTTGGGCTAGAGTGTTGGGGCTTGAGTAGTGATCCCAGTCTATATTCGGGTAGTTGAAATCACCTAGTATGATGGTGTTTGGAGATACATTTATCCCCTCCAGTGTTTTCAGGAAAGCTATGTGAGGTTCCTGAGATTGAGAGGGTGGCCTGTAACATGCTACAAATTGCAGAGCAGTCTTGCCTATGGTTAATTGCACCTGGATGGTCTCCGATGCATCATGCATTGCCACCAACCTTGAGGTGTGGGTGTCCTTGATGAATATAGACACCCCCCCCCTCCTTTCTTGGTGTTGTCCAGATTTTGGGGCTGGAACGCATGATATGAGGTAAAACCTGATAGTGCCGGGGTGCTCTCGGGAGCCTTGAACCAGGTTTCAGTCACAGCACAGACATCGATGTTCTCCATACTGAGAAGGGCCTCGAGTGCGTGCATCTTGAGGTTGAGACTTCTGGCATTGAGCAGCATTACCCTTAGTTTTTTTTCCTTTTTTGTGTTCTAGGGCGGTAGGTTTAGAATTTGAGCCTTGCCTAAAAAAGGCACTATGGGGGTGGCAAGTGCCTTTGCCAATATCCGGAAGCCCAGCGGTGACAGGTGCAAGCCATCCCTTGCGAAGCAGCGTGGCTTGTCCAGCATGTCATCCCAGGCAGACAGACATTGGATCCCCTTTGAATGACACCAGAGTTTAAGCCAATTATTAAAGCTGATCATCTTGTCTCTGTATTGTGGCATCATTCTTGGTGAAGGTAGGATACTGCTCAAGGTCAGGGTCATACCTGCCTGGGCTACATAATCAGAGAGCTCCTCTATGTCTCTTTTCATGTAGTCCAAGGAGGTACGTCTCAGGTCGTTCACACCAGCGTGGACAATGACAGAGTCGTACTTGTACCTGCTGTTGAGAGACCTGAGTGCTTGCGTTATGTGGCGGATTCTAGCGCCCGACAGGCAGCTTACTGTGACCTTTTCCTTGCTCAATCTGGTGAGTGGGACGTCAGTGTGTCTGACTATGGAGTCACCAATGACGAGTGTGTCTGGCATTGTGTTTGGCCTTAAGGGCTGTGACTGTTTGGCACACTGACTATGTGGTCTATGTGTTTCATGTGTTGTGTCCTGAGGTGGCAGTTGTTTGGGTGTCTGCTCTGGTGGCCTCTGCTGTTTTAGTAGATTTTTGATCAGAGCCTCCGAGTATGTCTTTGTGTATTTATGTGTATGATATGAAGTTGTGATAGTACTATGTGAGACTGGGTTTGTGGTGTGTGTGGTTACCTTCTCCTCCTGTCTGGTCTTACCAGTCCTATGAGAGCTCAGCCTCCAGTTGCTTGTATGCACTTTACTGCGGGCTACATGACATGCTAGCGGTATCTTTCATTTTGTGTAAACTATGGGCATTGCTTCCCAAATGGGGACAGTTTCTTAGCACCATTACTGAAAATCTTGACACATGAACTAGGAAGGGCAGCAATCCTTGAACTTCATATATTTAAATGTTAGAAGGTTACAGGGTGTTTTTCGTGAGTCGCTTTCCTTTCGCTGAGGGTAGATGATGTTGATAGCTGATTACGGGTTCCTGATTAAACCTACTAACAACAGTAAGGAAGACATGTTACTGGCTGATGCTGCACTTCTTCCTGTCATTACTGCCATGTTTGGACCTGAACCTATGTTTAAAATTTGTTAAAAATAAAAAGTTGAAGCAAAAGCATAATTCATGTGTCTGTGCCTTTTTATGTGGGGGAAACTGAAGAGCAATTGCAGTGAGTAAGACAGCAGCCCTGACTGTTGAAGCTTGTATGCACTTTACTGTGAGCTACATGACATGCTAGTGGTAAAGTGCATACCTAAACAGCGACATTAGCTTACTCATTTTTTACTGATAACCCTAGCTAAAACAACCTTCGGTGTGAAAGTAAACCCATTGTCTGTCATTGTCACACCACTATCGGTTACATTTCCACATTGGGAAGCAACCATTATTATTGCGAAAATCTGGTCGCGATAATACGTAAGTATTATATATATATATATATATATATATATATATATATATATATATATATATATATATATATATACCACAAAGACAAAGCCATCTGATTATAGTGGCAAGAAAAGAGAACTGCTGGGTAGTCACATGTTAATCAAGATGGCGTATGGCTTAGGAGAGAGGAATTTCAGCCAGAAGATGAAAACTTAATGATAGCTCAAGATACTGTACTACATAATACTGGTTTACAAAATCTATTGGAAAAAAGTGGGGGGTGGTGTTTGCAAATATAACTTCTGTAGTACAAAATATATAGAAAAAAGTGGGAGATATAGCCAGATAATTAAACATCTTGTTTCAGGCAGTGATATACCTGTGACTGAGGGGTTGCACACTAAAGGCACATTATTGTCTGACAACTGTGAGATTGGGGATTGTGTAAATGTTGCAGCATATAAGTAGCTGTGAAGTGCTGGAAACATTAATCACAAAGCATTACTGAAAAATAAAAAGTACTATTCATATAAGATCATTAAATACCAAAAGTCAGTGGAATAGAAGGATGTAAATCAAATATTGTAGATGTAGAAAAAAGGGTAACAGTAGCATTAATTATTGAAATAGCTAGATGTAGCAGCTATAGTGTCCTCTATACTGAGAGAATAACGTTATAAAATATCAGGATATGGAAGCAGAAAGTAGAGCAAAGTGAAAAAAAGACTACCACATAGATCCTATAATAGTAGTAGGAACAAAAGGGCTAATAAAAATACATTTTCAGATATCCTTAAATATGCTACCAATACAGGCAATTCCAGTTGAAGTGCAGTAGGAGGCATTTCTATGTATATGGCTGATGCTGCTTGGCAAGCACCAAAGGCTGTGGCAATCGCTGTGCCAGTACATTAGAATATCTAAACACTTGGAGAAGTTAAAAAAGGTGAAAATGGTTTGTACCAGGTAATAGGCCTTTTCACTTCAACTTCAAAAAATTCCCTGTAGTCATTTTAAGTCATGTTGTCATGGACCCCCTTGGAAGTTTGTATTTCAAGAGCCCAGAGACATGTTTGTCAAATCTCTTACATTAATGTAACAAAGAGTTAAGTTTGCAACAGTCTGAAAGCTTACAACACACATACACACACACACACACACACACACACACACACACACACACACACACACACACACACACACACACACACACACACACACTCACACACACACGCATATATATATATATATATATATTTATGAAAGAAGACTGGATAGGAAGCAATTTTATTGTGATGTTTATTGTATATTTATGTGATTTGTACTGGAACAGTAACGGTTACTTTTTTAAGTATTATCTTGTCATGTGACTGAAAGGCATATAAACAGGTATGTTTCAATTGACCGAGTCATTCTGATGAAGTTCTTGGTGGATTGTGAATGAAATTGATCAGCTGAGAATTTCATTTCCAGAGCCTTTGGTGGTGATTTGTTTTTGCTGATTTTGTGTTTGTCATCCAGTTCGGGATACTGTGTTGATTTTCTGATTCTCAGTTCCATATTTTTAATCTCTGTAAGAATATTTTACCTCTCTTATTAAAGGTTTGTCTTTGGTTTTCTGTTTTCTATCTTACATTTATTAACCACTATCAACACAAAAGATAACAACTCTTTTACCTCTTTAGTGCATGCTATTTCATGCCAGCTCAACAAAAATATCTCTGTACTGAGGCTAAAATATTTTCCAATTATAAGACTTAGCATATCTTTCAAGTAAATTTTGTAATGGCACAACTCCAATCATTTTCCCAAAATATATGCTGCTAAAAGCTTCTTTTTGAACCATCACATCTCTAACATATACATTTTCTCTGCGGAACATTTCTTAAAGTCTTGTATGGGCAGAGAAATATTTTCTTGATATAGTTGTATATCTAGGATTAAGACATATTACCCTCCACTGATCTGTAATATCTTTATTTAATCATTCACTCTTTGCTGTTTTTTAACCTTTATACTATATTGTCTTCTCAAACTAATATTGCCTTATATGCTGTGCTTATTACTATTTTCCATTCTGCCATTTCTGTTCTGGCCTCAGTTATAAAATTCACTATTTTTGGATTAAGAAAATTGCTACTCATCCTCTGCATATCTTCCTTGCACTCTAATGTTAGACCTGCACAGTAAGTTGATCCGAATTCAGAACCCCCAAATTTGTCTAGCTTCATCCAATGTTATTACCTCATCTCCTTTTATCATCTTCTCCCCAAATCTTAGTTCTTTGCTCTTTCTTCTCCTTACATACATGTGACATCCTCTTTTGTCTCTTTCTTATCAGTATATTATATAGTATAACCTATTAGCATTATTCTATTTTCTGAAGGTTTATCTTTTTATAATGTAAAATGTGCTTTATACTTCTGTTTATATAAGGTTGTACATAATGTTAGTTATTTTCCTAGCTTTGTCCAAATGTTCTTCTTTCGGCTTTTCCTGGTTAGGGGTCGCCACAGTGGAACTCCGGTCCGCTAATGATTGGCAGTAGATTTTTTATGGGTGCCGAAGTGCCAGCTCGATGCCCAACCTTCAGCAAAGGCACGCCCATTCTACGCATGTCTTTTGAACTCCACTCGACCGTGGGGAGGACATCTCCATGACAGCATTTTTTTTCAAAACACTCTACTGTTACTGCTATTATATATGATGTTAATTTATTACATTTGAGTCTGTACTCTGATGAATAGTATCTTCTTGAATTAGTTAATTAATTACTTAAATTATTATAAGTAAAATCAATGAAAAATGAACAAGATAAGTATTCACTGAGTTCAAGTAGGGGGAATAGAAACTTCTATGTTTGTATTATATATTGCTTTGTTTGGCTTATATAAAATGTATATAGTAACCCATCTTGACCTACCTTTGTTTGTGAAGCATTACTGGACACTATGAACATCCTGAATAAATCATTACTGTTTCTCAGTTGTTTAAGAAACCCTCCTTTTTTAAAAAATAAAAACAGATGACAAGTGATGTACCATATCAGTTGATACTTTGAGAGATGTAGGTGTAACAGTTATTTTTTTGGGACAGCTATCTTGGAATCAGTTTTTTGTTTCTTCTTTCTAGCATCAGTCCAATGATTTGCTTCTTTTATTCTTTTAAGAGTAGGGGCCATCCATTCCATTTCTTCTGGGATAGACACTATGTTGTTTTTTTTGATGACAATAGCTTCTTCTAAGTCATTAAAGGTTATCATCTCATTAGCAAAAAGTATTTTATCTTGGCTGGAAAGGCCAGCTGTGCTTTAATGTTGTTTTGTTTCAACAGTTTTATTATGGCCAGACTTTTTTCCTTTGTTCTAGTATTGTGGAAGAATAATCATTGTCAAACCTTATCAGGCTTTGATTGCATTTTAAGGGTGATTTTCTCCAAGCAGATTTTAATATTAGTTCCTTGTCCAGAAATGAAAGAAATTTTATAACTATGGATCTAGGTGGAGTATTTGTTGAGTTAGAAGCAGGTTTCCTCAGTACTCTATGCACCCTTTCAATTCCAAATAAAAGTCCCTCTTTCAAGTCTAAAAATTCAGGAATCCAGGTTAAGAATGAAATAATGTCTTCACCTTCTGTGTTTTCAGGCCGACCAAAGATCTTCATGTTGTTTCTCCTTTCCCTGCTTTCTAAGTAATCTATTTTGTTAATCATACATATATTCTTCCTCTTTGAGTGTCCCTTCAATGTCATTTAGAGAAGTCTCTATATTTATTTTTGTATGGTGTTGCTGTAATAGTTCCATAAGAGTATCAGTCTGTTTCTGAGAATTTAATTTGATGTTTTCTAAGTCATTTTTAAAGCCATCCATCTTCAAAGATAGTTCCTGTAAGGTAGATGTCATCAATTGTAATTCTTTTTTCAAAGCAACATCTGGATGAAAATTCCTTGAGTTGTTCATATTCAGTGACTCAATATATCTCCAAGTTACTTGACAGGAAAAGTTTTGTATATCTCCATCAAAATTGATATTTATGTAGTTTAGTAGTTTATCTATAGATTTCTGACATTTTAAACATGAAAATAATAAATGTTTCCTATATTATTATACTAGTTTATGGAGCTCTCAAAATTCACTGTTCTCAGTTGTCCATCTAGGCTCTGCCCCCAGTGCAAATGTTTTGATACTCCTGGCTGATGACTTCCACTCTCCCACCTTGAGCTTTTTCCCCATGCCATCCCTCCTTTCTCTTTTCCAAAGACCTTTCATATAACACTTCTATGTGGGTTATCATCCCTGTATTTACTTAGCTGTTTGCTTTTCAATGTTTTCCTGCCTTCATTATGCCAACTTGTCTACTTATTGTCCCCTTATTTTTCCTTTGTTTCTCACTCTCTGAAGTACAATGCACAAGTTAAATGTTGCAGTAATGCTGTTTTTCCAGTCTCAGCAAATTAGTCATACTGAGGTATTATAATTAAATTTGCATTATAACATCATCTGTCAAAATACTTGAAATAATTATCATATTTATTTAATATTTGAACAACAGTGTTACATATTTAATATTTGAACAACAGTGTTACATTTTTAATATTTGAACAACAGTGTTACATTTTTAATATTTGAACAACAGTGTTACATATTTAATATTTGAACAACAGTGTTACATTTTGATTTGTTTTGTAATAATTGTCTTTTCTTGCTGCTTAATTTTGTTTTATCTCTGAAAAGCTGTTTTGTATTTTATTTTTTGTTTTAATTGCATTTTGCTGCTGGGCCATGGCTGAAAAATTTTTTTAGACTAATGTACTTACTAGTTAAGTAAATGTATAATAAATAATAATAATTGGAACACTCTTATTTATACCCATTTTGAATTATCATCACCACTTCAACAGCCTGACAAAGAACAGCAGGGTTTTATTTTATCACCTTTATTGTTTGCACTAAGTATGCAACATTTTGTTGATATCCATATTGCTAATCAGCAATTTGAAGCAGTCTTGTATTAATTATTGAACTCTGGTTAATAAAAATGTATGGAAAATATTAACATAATTAATAGGATAACTACATTGTCTAAGAAAACTTCACATTTTGTGATAAATTTGGACAAGTTAAAAGTATGAAATTCATCCACCATCAGTTCCTAAGCAAGCAGATATTCCCCTTTTTCTTAACTGGATTACTAGGTTTTATATACCCTTACCTACAGCACCCTATATCTACAGATCTGGGGCAGCTGACATCCTGCATGGTGCATCTCTAAACAAACTGCATAATCAGCCCTGATCGCTATTGTGCTCCTTTTTTTATTTTTTTTATTTTACAATTTTACAGTATGATAACTAGGTGGATGAGTTGGTACAGAGATCCCTTTCAGTCATGAACTAGGTAGAAAAGGTACAAAAAGTGTCAGTGCAATGCAAAACAAATAATACAAGTAGCATCAACTGTACTGCAATGTCAACTGAACATTGTAAATATTTCCAAAGGATAATTACGGGATGTATAATATATATATACATAGGAGACAGCTTAAACATTCAAATGTCAGAGTGTTATTCAACTTTATTGAGGAGCTCCTGAAAGGTAGATTGATTGTGTGTTAGCTTAACCGGTATCACGGAAACAAGTATACTTGGTATCCTGGGAAAGGAAATCCTTATGTGTTTTCTTGAAGGACTCCAGGGTTTTATTGTTTTTAACATTGGTTGGTAGGTTGTTCCAGAGGGCTGGCCATAATCTATAGTATTCCCTTTTCCAATGGTTAGCTTAATGTGTAGTCTAGCTAGAGTGAAACTATAGTCTTGGATGCCTCTCAGGAGTGGTTTTGTTCTGTGAGTGATAGTTGCCAATGCTGGGCAGTTGCCAATAGGCATTACACTGAATAATAAGGTGCCTAGGAGAAGTGTGCCCTGCTTGTGATAGTACACCAGTGTACTTTATGCAGTATGTTACAGTGGTATGTATTTTGGTCTGCTAGTGATGCAAATTTGTACATCCTTGCTTCTTTAGTTTGCAATTTTTCTGTGTTTTGGGCATATTATACAGCTATCAAGGGTAGTACATATTCAATTTTAGGAAGCAGAACATTTTTGGCTATGGCTTTCTGAGTGGAAGGAGACATAAGGTGAGATAGCTGATAATATATTTTAGTTGGGAGAGTACCTTGGAGCCAGTATTAGTTTTTAACTTGAGGAAGGGGTCAAGACTTAGTCCCAGGTATTTTTGTTCAGTCAAAACAGGAATAATATCTCATTTCAAGTCTATAAACTTAAGTTTTGGTTATGAAAGCTTTTTGAGGTTGCATATTTGTCTTTGCTGAATTGATGTTCGCCTTTGTTTTTGGTGTTTTTTCTTTCTTTTATGGTGTTCCTGTGATCAGTACTATGAGTCTTGGCATTTCAATAAGGAACCTTCTGGAGGTAGTCTTTAGCAACTCCAAATTAACATTTTCACTTAAAAGAAAGATAGCTACTGAGTTTGTTTAGAAATGGTGTTAAGCTAAAATAAGTTATATTTTTCATAACAAATTTAGTTGATGCAAATTTTACAAAATGTAAAATGTATAGAATTGAAAAAATACTGAGTGTAAAATTGCTTTCAGTGGAAAGACAGAAAAAATTGAAACTGAAACTAAATGTGCTAAACATTTGTAATGCACCTTATTAGGAAATTAGCTTGTGGGACTTACCCACCCCAAGAGGTAAAATATTCTGAGGACAGTAAGAATGTCATCCAGTTTTCTTTTAAGTAGACAGATAAAGACTGTTGGACAGAAATGCTCTCATATGTCTATATTGTGCATATGGATTTCATTTCTGGGTAGAACTCAGATTATATATGGATGCAGAATTATGCAACTACTTTTTGGACTTCTGAAATAGAGGTAACCAGAATTTATTACAGCTCCTCAACTGCTGGTAGAGAGACATGTCCAGCTAAATTGAGCTTAGACAGCTATGCCATCTGTCTGTTTAAATGCATTTGTTTTGTATGTGTGTGTGTGTGCGTGTGTGCGTGTGTGTGTGTGTGTGTGTGCGTGTGTGCGTGTGTGTGTCTACAAAGTTTCTTGTACGTTTGATTTTACAAAGTACATTTCTTAATTGTATTTATTTCATGTAAAAAGCTGAATTATTCAATGTTAAATGCCCATAGCTAGTGATTTCTGATTTTTATTACCCTAAGGGTGTGTAGATTGGAATGCTGCACTAGGAACTGATGGCTTTTACCTAATCAAGGGTCACTTTTTCTACCATGCAAATATTTAATGGTTGGCCAGTTCTAAGGGCAAATAATAATTGTACTGAACCAAACAAAACAGTAGACGCTAACAAAGACAACCGGCCAGTGCCAACAACCAGACGCTACCTAAAATACCAGAAAATCAAACCAATCAGAAACCAACAAAAACACAGTAAAAAGATACCAGAACAGGACTACTATAAAATAAAATTAAAATTTAGTATCAATAAGTGCTATTATTTTAATGAATTTCATAACGCAGGAAACAGAGATCTCATCAGACTCTGATATCATCACCACTAGCATTCATTTTATAAACTGCTGTCCCACTGAGGGTCATAGTGGTAGCAAGCTGAAGACCAGACATCCCTAGTCCCAGTAACAGTGTCCAGTTCATCTTGTGTGATCCTAAGACATTCTTGAGCAAGACAAGAAATATACTTCATTCAAGAAATCCCAGATATGCCTTGGACTGTTCTTCCATTAAGCTGTGCCTGGCACACCTCTCATGGATAGCAGCCTATAAGGTGCTCAGCCCAAATAGTATTAAAATGCTTTCAGTCTTACCTTTATTATTTAGTTATTTATTTGTTTGTTAACCTGAAAAGCCTGCTGGACACAATATCCATTTTCAGGGACAAGAGTCTTACTTAGAGTTAGACTGTTTGTAAGATGAAATTGAGGGAATCCAGCTTATTAATAGCCTTTAGGGTTAATCATCCAATTTAACTGCTAGAACATTACTCTTGGCTCCAGAAACATATGGTTCATTAGTCTCTGTCATGACTTTAAGCAACCAACATGGGGGTCCATCAGAAATATGTACTGTGACTTGTTTCATTTTCTGTCTTCTTTTAACAATTGCACTAATATCTGCAACGGTCTTATTCTCTTTGTACTGAGAGAAGGACCCCTGCAGGACTGACTTCTACTTCCTTCTGTTTCATATTCCAGCAGACTGCTGATGGGTGGAATCAGACAGCAGAAAGAAATTTGGATTTTTCCATGAAGTCAAATATCACTTTAATTTGTTAAGACCACTGAAAAGGAGGAATTCTCCTTTTGTTTAAGGTGCAATGACCTCTGAGTTTGTTTGTCTAGTGTCCTGGGGGTACTGTCTCCAAATGTGTGGGGTGTGCATATAGAGGGGAAAAGCTCTCCAGAATAAATATACATTTTAGAAAGTTGTGCACATATTGTTTTGAACCTTTAACTTCAGATATTCAAAATGGACTTAATAGCTTTCCTTGAACTATCCAAGGCACTATCATCCTGCATTGACCCTCTATAAATATTCATATTCAGCAGTTTTACAAATTCAAGGTATTTCTTCTACTCACATATATATTTTTTAAATCAGCAGGTGTATAGATATATTATAAAAATATGTTCCTCCTCTTCTCTTTGACTTAAAAAATCTCTTGGGCTTGCTTTGGCCTATCTATCAATCTATTTATCTAACTATCTCACTCTCTCTCTAGGAATCCTTTGTTGACTGGATTCATCCCACTGGACTATTGACCTTTTTTCAGGGGACAACCTCGCTAGAATTTAGATTATTAGGAGAAATTTGGCCAGGGCAGTGGGGAAGCTCCCTGTTGTTTTCAATACAAGCTGTGGGAGTTTTGACATCCACCTGAGCTAGCAACATATCAAGCAGATGGGACATTGTTTTAAAGTCTCATCCAAAGTATGCACACTCAGGATAGCAGCACCGCAGTGTCAACAGTCTGAAAGAGAATTCAGTTAACAAATCCCAGATATGCCCTGGACTGTTCTTCCATTAAGCTGTGCCTGGCACACCTCTCATGGATAGCAGCCTATAAGGTGCTCAAACCAGCTCCAATAGTATTAAAATGCTTTCAGTCTTACCTTTATTATTTAGTTATTTAATAGAGCCTACACCCTTCTGACCTTCCAGCACCAAAGGGAAGCATGCTATCCATTGAGCCAGACATTGAAGTGTTTATGTTGCATCATTACATGTTTCATCTGTACTCTACATAAACTCTTCTTGATAGACTTGTTAGAATACTCTGTAGTCAAGGTTATGTGTCTCATAACTGCCACTTATATCATAGCTCCAAATTACTACTCTTTCACTCCACATTCATGGAAAAAGGACCATTGTAAATCTTCACACTCCAGTGAAACCATGTGTAGACACATAACCAGCTGATGTTTACTTCTCAGTCATTAACCCCAGCAGAACTAGCAAGATGCTGATAATCGACTTCAGTCTCTGTATGTCCAACAGTATAATCTGCCTACGCATAATGTTTGTCCTCTTGCCTATTAACATTTAGGCAATATGTCTACATTACACACTTTTAACTCCAACCCATTCTGTCCTTTACCCTATACTCATACATTTCCCTTGTACAGTCCACTTCACTGCTAAAACACTTCTGCAAGTGGCTTCTCCTTGTCACAAATGTAATATAGTAAAGCGCCAGTTTTAGGGGATACTGTTGTAATGCCTATACGTTCTTGCATGTATTGTGCTGATCAATGAAGGAAGTTTGAAGAAATACACAGAACAGAGTGCTTGTAGTTTTTAAATAGAACAAAGGTTCAATACTCTTTTCTATTGATATCTGAAAAGAATTCTTGATTCAGAAATGTAATAACAGTTTCCGATGCTGCTGTTTTAATTAGATGCTTCAGTGACTACGTGCAACATTTGCTGTACTTTTCTTATAAATGCATTAGCATCTCTAAACAATAGATAGTTCTTGCGTCAGTAATTCTTCAGCATGTTTTCTTTAGGCATTTTTCATACTTGTGCATATCAGGATTCTTACACTTCTTAGGTATCATTTGCATCCCTGGTGGTAATATATTCTTTACACAAGTGGCATGCCATTGGTCTGTGTAAATTAACTATACCTCTCTACCTTTAAGCACAAAAAGTCTAGAGAAATCTAAAAGTAATGGAGGACAAAGGTCCAAAACAAGAAGCATATTTTCAATATTGCTCTTATAAACGTAAACATTTGCTAGAAGTACACATTTTGCTTTAGCATGCATTTTTTGATGTATATGAAGTCTGAAAATGAAATGCCTATCATTATTTAGTGATTTCAGTCGTTAATGACTTACCAGAAAGCCACAAATTTAATAAAGAACACACCAAAATATGAAGTAAAAATCTGGATATTCTATGCACATCTCGATCATTGAGAGATATGAAATTCATCAAATGTGCTCAAATGTATTGAGATAAATATATAATCACAGCAACAATGGGATCCTTACCAAAATAGCTTTTTGGTTGTAGATATACTTGTTTTAATTTATTTTCTTTTTGATACCCAACCATTGCTTTCTGTTTTTGTAATATATATCTATATCTATATCTATATATATATATATATATATATATATATATATATATATATATATTATAATATATAATATAATATATATATTGTGATATATATATATATATATATATATATATATATATATATATATATATATATACACACACATTGATATATACACACACACACTGATATACACACACATATATATATATATGTATGTATATATACATACACATATATATGTGTATGTATATGTGTATATATATATATATATATATATATGTGTGTGTGTGTATATATATATATATATATATATATATATATATATATATATACATATACACACACACACACACACACACACACACACACACACACACACACACACACATATATATATATATATATATATATATATATATATATATACATATATACACACACACACACACACACACACACATATATATATATATATATATATATATATATATATATATATATATATATATACTGCAGTGGTGGTGCTGCGGTAGCGTTGTTACCTCACAGTAAGATGTTGTCCTGTTCAATTCTCAGTTAAAGCATCTTCTGTGTGGAGACATGCGTGAATGGGCATACCTTCGTTGAAGGTTGTGCATCAGAGCTGGCAACTCGGTACGTAAAAATATACTACCAATCATTAGCAGACTGAAGTTCTGCTGTGGCGACCCCTAATCGGGAAAAGCCGAAAGATACAGCATATATGTATATATATATATGTTGAAATGCAGGCTTGCTTCTAAATAAAACAGATGTTGTGAAAGGTTGAACTTAAAACAATGCGGCAATATTTCCATCTGCTGTAACGAAATCTAAGTCAAGCATTTCTTGTTGGTCCTTTGAAATTAAAATTATTTCATCACTGCCCTTGATGTTTTATAAATTGGCTCTAGTCTGGCTAGATGAAGGCTTCCTGCCTATTGTTTTAAGGCTAAAGTTAATGACCAAAATTTACATGTGGAATGTTCTTTATTGCTCTAAGTGTAAAAGAATGTAAATGCAGTTTCTGTCAGCCTGGGAACACCAGGAAGGTGTAAAAGATGATGTAATGTTTAGCAGAACTGAAGTTTCAATTTAAACAGTGAGAACCAGAGATTATTAAGCATTTTTGTCTGGACATCCAACTCAGCACTGCTTTATGCTCTCTTTATTTAAGTATTATGTTAGAACTGTGTTTTCTCTTAGAAGTAGCTAGGAATTAGAAAAGATTATACTAAGTGTTTTTCTATGTCAGCAATGTACTACTGATTTAAGTATTTCTGTGTGATCTCTGAACTTTTGACTATCACTGTATAGTAGAAAGTATTGTCTTGTGATTTTAATTATTTATTATTAAATATTTTAAAACCTTTTAACTGTGGCTGGTTTGTGTAGAGATAAGTGAAGCTCTAAGAGTACATTGCATATATATAAGGATCCTGTAACAGGTCACTCTAATAAGCCTTGAGACTGTTTAGTCATACTACCAATTGGATAATAATATTGCACAGTAATAATTGGACACCTTTTAAGGGCCTTTGAGTAGCTGATAAATATTAGCTGGGTGATGGCAGCTGGTACTACCATATAGTCTGGGTAAAAGGGAGCACATCTGGATAACCTGTGCCAGCCTTCTCCAGAAGTGTCCGTGTGGTTGCATAAATGCTTATCTCAAAGTGTGTGTGTGTCAGCTACTTGGGCAGGGATATGAAGCACTGGTTGGAGAGAGGGTGCTGGAGATTTTAGCTTGCCCAGCTAGGCTGAGATCTGGATCCTATAGCTGTGCCAGTGGGAGTCTTATTGGGGAGCAAGGGAGCGACCAGCCCCGGACTGACTGTGAACTCTGTGTGCTCTTAAGAGAAATTGCACTTTACTTCTGTGTATTTGTTATCCTTTCTTTTCATATGAGACACCGTCTCTGGTGTTAATGGTGAGAACTGAGGCTCCTTGATTGCTGGATCCAGGACACGGGCATCACAAACAGTACTCATACATTTGTGGCAGTTGGCTGCCAGAGGACAGAGCTCTTCTGCACTGTTTTGGCTTACCAATTGAATCTGTGTGGGTTTTTTTCATAGTCAGCTGTTTGTGCAGAAATCAGTTCTGCTGCTTTTCAAGATTGGTATTAAAGAACAATAACCCACTATTGAATAGTGCTGGTGTTTCAGTTCAGTTATTTGTTTTAGTGGATTTAGTGGGCAAGAAATGGATGACAGAAGTCCTGGCAATGGTATTACTTGTGTTTTGTTGGTGTTCTAATGACCAGTGTTTGGGTATGAAGATTTTGCTTCCATGGAATGTATGCTTTTGGGATTTCTTCTTTTATTGAATTGTTGTCCTGGTTTGTATTATGAAGATTTTGGAGTCCTAGATATGAACATATTGTCAGGTGACTTTAGACCATTTGTGCATATTTTATTAACAGCTCTTGTTGCTTTACATTTTTTATCAACAGACTTTGGCACTGCATTTAATACTATTTTAATTGCTGCTGTTAATTTAACTTCAATGTGTGGCTGGTTTATTTTTGTCAATGGACCTTGGGATATTTTCAAGGACAGATTGCGTGGGGTGTCATCATTAACAGCTTTATTGATTAATTTATACATGTACTTGTTCTTGTCACATGTCATGGTTACCAGTTAGGTTATTGCTCTCTAATACCAATCTTGAAGTATTCTTTGTCATAGACTTAATTATTTGTTTTTGTTACTTTATTTGGCATTCAAATGTGATTTTTGTTGTTTGAATTCTTGTCTTATTAGTGCTTTGTGAAAAAGCACTATAATAAGCTTAAACCTGGCTGTCACAGTTCTCTGTCAGCATAGTTATCAAAACAGAACTTTCACCAGTCAGCTTTGAGAAGAAACAGCAGGTTACTTGCTACAATGGTAATTTTTTTCATTTCTACAATTACCATTTTGGTTATCAAACTCACTGGTGTGGGAGCTTTACCTCCCACCTGCAGGGTAATGCACTTCAGTGTGAGGTAAAATCATTCTACTGTATAATGTCCGGTATCAGTGGACATTCCTTTACTTTGTGTGCTGCCACTTTCTGCATTTACACTTCCTGTTAGTAAGCTGTGTCTTCCATGACAAGTGGTTTGAAAAATTTACTTAAGATGGATCTAAGAAACAAGTAAAAAATGAAAAAAACAGGCCTATGTGTGCAAACAATTCATTCATTAGCTTCATATCTTTTTAAATGTTCTGCTTGTCAAGCATTAGGTATATGAAACATAACATGTAACATAACTGCAATTCATTCTGATCATTGAGGTTAGCAATAAGACCTGACTGAAACCAACAATATCCCAAGTCACCATCATTGTAGCTACCTTAAAGAAGTGGATACCTTTAATAAGACTGCTCATCAGGTGCCACTGACTGGATGATAATGTTTGGATTTACTTTCTTCATACCACGTGAAACATTATGTTTGCTATACTAATTTCTGCTTCTCTGACAGTGTGCCCATCAAACAGTAGGTGAAATTCATGTTAACAGCAGCTTCCAGAAATATTTGTTGCAGGAAAAGTCCATGCTCTTTTTGAATTTGCAAAGTGATATACTTTTTAAAGACTGGATGAAGTCAGCTTAGAAACAGTGGCCAAAAGAAATTAAGTTCTGCTCATGTTCATCATGACTGAAGTCTTTTCTCACCAAGTTAAGTGCATGCGTGTGTGCATGTGTATCCCTGTGTAAAATATGGTTGTTGTTGTGTCTTTCGGCTTTTTCCAGTTAGGGGTCGCCACAGCAGAACTCTGGTCTGCTAATGATTGGCAGTAGATTTCTATGTGCCGAGTTGCCAGCTCTGATGCACAACCTTCAACGAAGGTACGACCATTCACACATGTCTCCACACAGAAGATGCTCTACTGAGAATCGAACAGGACAGCGTCTAACTGTGAGGTGACAATGCTACCGCAGCACCACCATCACAGTGTAAAATATGGTACATAGGACAATATCTCCAGCCAGCTTTATATTTGCTGAAAAGTTAACCATTCAAGAAGTATATTCTCAAGGCTCTGGACAAGATATTCAACTCATTTGCCACTACTATCCCATCTACAACTAGCATTGATAATACTAAAGCCTTTAAGTATGGTAAGAAGGAGCAGATGAGGGAGGAAAGACATTTGGTATTCACTTTGTATCATGTCTTCTTCTAGCAGAATTAGTGATGCAGGTCTTAAACTAAGACTCAGCATTGGAACATCTGCTTTTGTTTTTCACTCTTTATTAAAAATCTCATCATTAACTGTCTTAGTGTGTGAGGCATCCTGTGTGCAGGAGATGTTACTCTTTTCTGCACAAAACACTCTTAATAACCATGAACAAATGACCGTACAAAGGGTCTATATTAGAACACCGAAAATTTACTTCAGCGAACGCTCACATGAGTGAAAACCCTGGTAAACGCAAGGGTGTTTGTGGGGTCGCGGTACAGTGAGGAGTGGGATATTTGCCCTTTCCTCAATGTAGTGCGATCCTGGAGTTGGAATATATAGTTAGCGGGGGGTGTGAGGGGCACAGCCCCCCACAATAAGCAGTTCGATTACCAGTGTTTTCGCTCATGTGAGCGTTCGCTGAAGTAAACTTTCGGTGTTCTAATATAGATTCCTGTGCAACAGTGAATCATGGTTCCTCAGCAAGTAAATAAATTTGAATCTAAGGAAGGCTAAAGCTATGCTATTCAGCTAAAACACACCAGTCAAGCATGCCTTGCCTTCCTGGAGGTACTCCACCTTGGTCTGATGGTCTTGGAGTCGGTCATTCTTGTCAAGAAGGCAGGTAACAGGCTGAATCCACTGCTTTCTTCTACTTCCATATTGATAAACTGTGGATGAAACTGTCCTTATTTCCAGATATTTGCTATGACTTTTTACGGATCCTGATAAGTGATCATAAGTGTGGCTTCTTTCTTTCTATTGAGCATGTCTTTCTTATCAAATGTAATACTTCCTTTACTAGTAATTGCCTGCTAATACTCCTTAAAAAGGTCTGTAAGTTTATCCTCTTCTTCCTACAGGATTGAGGGGTCTGAGTGGAACAATAATAAAATCAGTAGGCAAAGGAGAGTAGTATTGCTGGAAATTAATATATCCTGAAGTCTTGGTAAGTACCTTCATGAGGTAGACCCTGTTTTTACAAAATATCACCAAGACAACACTGATATATAGACTGCATTTTATATAGCATATATCATGGACAGAAGTAGGTTAAAAAATAAAAAAACACAGCGGGGTGCACAAGTCCCCAGATAGAAAGTGCCCAATCCTGGTAGGTGCACTGGTGCAAGACCTGGAAAAAAATGACAGTGTAGAATCCTCAACACACAGAAACATTCCTACAATGGGGTCAGCCTAGGCTCAGGAGAAGGATGGCCCTCTGTTATAGAAAAAAGGCCCAAAAAGAGCCATAAAGATGATAAGAGTGGACTACTGAGGATGAGAAAGAAACTATGTATTGTTACTATTATGTAAGAAGGTCAGAATATCTGGATAGCATATATTCAAAAAGATTAAGAGAGGAATTAGAGGAAGGAAAAATACTTGCACAAGAAAAATTGTTAAAAGCTTCAAACACAAATTTGTGTTTATTAATAATACATATTCATGAAAAACATTACATAGATTAAAAAACCCTGGTCTGTTTGCAAAACGAAGAGAGCAATGAAGTAAGAAAATATAAAGAACAAAATCTAGAACTTTTTTGAAAGGTATAAAAAAGAAACATGGTCATGGAAATGAAAGAGAGATCTGATATTGTGCAATATGTATGCAAAGGAGAAACCCAATCTAATCAGTACAAAAAAAGCAGCTCCAAAGATATTTGAAGAGAAATACAGGCAAGCGCACCCAGATAAGAAAAATTTCATAATACAAAATAATAAGATCACAAAGGAGAAACATGAAACAGAAGATTAGTAAAGTAGAAGTTAAACAAATAGAAGCTGAAGTTATGGAATACATGTGAAGTGAAGGATTTAATATAGAAAGTCTAACACAGGTTTATGTCATAGCATGATGGAACAATGAGTCCCCAAAGTAAGGAGAAACAGGTGGAGCAGGAGACATCTGAAGAAGAAATATGAAATGAGAAAGAAAACGAGATATAATATGCTGCAATATTTATACAAAGGTGAAAGCAAACTAATATAGAAATTTTTACAACGCAAAAATTAATTAAACAAAGGGGGAAAGTAGAAAAATGGATTAGTAATGGAGAAGTTAAAGAAATGGAAGCTGAAGTTATGGATTACCTGTGAAGTGAAGGATTTAGGGTAGAAAATCCAAATCTGGCAATGTCACAGGATGACAGAACAATGAATCACCAAATTATGGAGAAAGAGATGGAACAGAAAGCACCTGAACAGTTGCCACATGAAGATACTCTGGAGCCTACAGTATGAAATCGGTACAAAAGTTCAGCTGGAGTTGAACAGCAAGGGAAGGAGCAGGAAATGGTGGCAACTCTGATGCAGTCGGTGTTGTGGAGTGATAGGCCAATGAGTTCCTGTAGGAAAGAGCAATGGATTATGCAGGAGCAGAAGAGAATATGTCACAGGAAGATGCTCTGGAACTTTCTGTAGAATGCCCACAGGAAAAGGAGAATGAAGAATGTACCCTCAGTTTAGAAGAAAACCATCCAAGGGAAGAGTTGCTTGATTTAATAGAGATGGCTAGACATATTAAGATCGATGAAAGAAATTGATTACAGAAAGTAAATATGACTAAAATGTTAGAAGTCTGATAAAGCAATTGAACATAATACTCAAGACTATTAACAGAAATTCATGTGATATAACAGAAGTAAAGAGGATATATTACTGTGCAATTTAATTAATAGCAGATAAAGTCTTACCACAAAAATACAGGGCAATAAGGGGAAGGAAGAGAAGAAATCAAATGCCATCATGTAAGTACTGAATAGAGAAAACTATAAAGAAATTAAGACAAAAAGTGTCACTGTTAGAAGAGTACAGAAAATGAAATGGATCAGCAAAAAATACTTAGAAAGATAGATGTGATAAAAGCAATATACAGTATAAGAACAGACCAGGACCTATTGTACACATTCACAAATAATAAACTAAGGATATCAGCAGAGGCAGAAAAACTCAGAAGATATGTACATAAATGTAAATAAAGGAAAAGTGCAAGATCAGAAATTCACTGATGATCTAAAATAGTTTTATAGAGAATTGGGAAACAAAGTAAAAGGAATAGAAACACCACCAAAAAAAGAAGAAACAGACATTTTGGAGAAATATCTATGAAGACCCTATGGAACATAACAAAGATGCTGAATGGATATAATAAGTAAAATATACAGTAAGTATTTCAAATGTACAGGATACAAAATGGGATGAAGTAACAGAAAATGAAAGAAAATTAAGAAAAGCTCCTAAATGGACCCCCCCCCGGCCCAGATGCAGTGCCTAACTTCTGGCTAAAAGTATTAACATCTTTACAGAAAAACAACTACTTAAATGCTCAACCCAAGCAAACACCAATCTGATTAAAACTGGAAAAAATGATACTCTTCCTCCTTAAGAGTGAGCCAGCAAGCTATCCTAAAAACTATAGACCAATAGCTTACCTTCCAATGACATGTAAACTTGTATACTGAACTTGATGCTGACAGAGTTTATAATCATTTAGAAGAAAAATGTGTGATGAAAATAGAACAAAAGGGTAACAACAGAAAGTCATACAGAACAAGGAATCCTTTTTTGTTAAATAAAGTCATAATGGAGAGTTGTATAAAAGAGGAAACATCTAAGTATGATAAGCATTTGACAACATCCCACATTCATTGAGAAAAGGAGTGTTTACAGAAAAGATACATTGATCGATCACATTACAGTGACCATGAAACAGTGGCAAACCACTTTGCAGCTAAGCCATGATAAAGGACAAATTATTATCCCAGGGATAAAAATTCAAAGGGGGATATTCCAGAGTGAGTCTTTGTCACAGCTGCTCTTTTGTCTTGCCCTTAATCCATTAAGCTGTCTACTTAACAGATTAGGTTATGGTTGCAATTTGGCTCCCAGAAAACAACAGTATAAAGACTTGTCATCTTCTTTTTGTGGATGATTTAAAACTGTATAGTTCATCAGATGAGGAGGTGAAGGCACAACTGGGAGTAGTCAAACCTTTCTCAGATGATATAAGAATGTCAGTTGGTCTTGCTAAATGTGCAAAAGCAACATTTAAAGCAAGAAAGCTACAGCACCAAGAAAATATGTGTCTGGGACAGAAATGTGATATAAAGGGACTTGAGCAGGAGGGAGTGTATAAATATTTGGGAATTGATGAAGGATCAACAGTAAAACATGAACAAATGTGAACAAAACTCAGGAATATTTTAGAAGACTAAAATTAATACTGAAAACAACCCTTACATCTAGGAACAAAGTCCAATATACACTTATTTGCTCTTCCTGTTCTAACATACAGTTTTTGGCTGATTGATTGGCCCCCAAATGTACTGGATCAGTTGGATGGGAAAAAAAGAAAATGCTTATACATTCCTTGTTCTGAAGGAGGAATGGGTCTCCTTGAAACTGATTACATGTATAGATCTGCAATCATAGGACTGCATACATGTCTGCTGACCTGAGCAGATCCAAACATAGTGAAAGTTTGAAACACGAAGAGACCAAATTTAAGATGACTTCCCTGTTTACTTTAGCAGAAGCGTAACAGTATCAAGCAGGAATGGTAACCAAACCAGAGGCAGTCAAAAATCTGGCAGCAACCAATTGTGCCAAAAAAAACAAAAGAAATAATATAAGGAGAAGGAGCAGAAGAGAAGACAAGAAATGTGGAAAAGGCATAAATATAGTTCCAAGTACAAAAAACTCCCGAAACAACCTCATGTCAATCAGAATCTGATGCTGGAATGGTTAAGGAGAGGTGAATATATACCAAAAGATGAAAGGTTAATATTAGCAGCCCAAGACAGTGGACTACATACACATTAGTTTACAAAGTCCATTCCACATGTGGGAGAAATAGACAGATACAGGTTGTATGAAACAGAACTGGAAAAAGTCACACATCTTGTTGCTGAGTGGGATATACTAATGGCAGAGTGCCTGTATACTGAAAGGCTAAATAATGTGGCTAGAATGTTGCACTGGGAATTGTGCAAACTTTACAATATTGAAGAAGCTAAGAAGCACATGAAATGTGCTACAAAACATTTTAGAGAATGATGAAGTTTATATCACATGGGATTACCCATTACCAACCGTTAAAAAATAAATGAGAGAAAAGCAAATATAATAATCCATGAAAAGAAGACAAAAGTAGCACTGATCAAGTGCTACACCCAGTGATTTCAGTGTCTTACGTACAGAGACAGATACAAAGTCATAAAATACCAGGATTTGCAGGCAGAAACAAGGGCAGTGTGGAAGAAGGAAACTCAGACAGTTCCAATAGTAGTAGGAGCAATGGGTCTCATGAAAAGAATTTACAGTCTTATTTAGATATGCTACTGATACATATAACTCCATATGGATTGCAGAAGGAGTCAGTTCTGGGCACATTGTGGGTTAAAGCACTTTTGGCTAACATCAAAGAGTGAAACTACTAATTTCATGAACTTTAATCATACTTTGACTTAGGCATGGGGTCCATTCCCATTATGGTTTTATAAACCCAAAAAGGCTTGGAAAAATTAAACCAAATGATTACTACAAATGTCTGTATATTATTAAATGACTAGTCACATATAATTATTACATGCTCTATTTATTTTGTTTTGATGAATATGGGTTACTACCCCATCACTTGTGTACTCACTGACTCTCAAGAAATGTACTAGGACATCTGTGCTCCTCCACATCCTGGGATTAATTAAATAAAACATTTCATAGTGTAGCTTGAACTACATGTCCTAGATCAGACAGGTATCTGACCACACAGTAAAAGCTGGATTTGTGATAAATATGCAGTGGCAAGTCCCAGCAAAGGAAAATAAGTTTTTGCTGTTCATTTCAGTAATCTGCATCATCTGGAATTTATCTACTTCTTCTTTCTGCTTTTCCCAGTTAGGGGTTGCCACAGTGGAACTCCGGTCTGCTAATGGTTGGCAGTAGATTTTTACGGTGCCGAGGTGCCAGCCCGATGCCCAACCTTCAACGAAGGCATGCCCATTCACTCATGGCTTTCGAACACCACTCGACCATGGGGAGGACATGCAGACTCCACACAGATTGCTGTGAGGCGACCACCACCGCGGCTACTATAATAAGCATCAATTCACATAGTGTTGAGTGAGCCATCCATGAATGGTAGGGCATACGGTACTGCCCCTCCCACCTCGCAAATTTCCCAAAGATATGACGATTAATCTGCTTATATATATGGTGGTCACTTACCTCCTATATCCAAACATTGTAGTGTCTGTGTCTAGGGTCAACCCTTCTCATAAGGGTGTAGGTCAGGTCTTCAAAGTAAAATATGCAGTAAGAAAGTCAGCAAGACTGCAACACCCAAAACACTACAATTAGCTGCATGTCACTGACTTTGCTGTCAAAGAAAAAGCTATGCTAAACCCACTTACATATTGGATAGTGCTCTGTCCCCTTACTGTTTCAATCTGCTAGCCAAACAAATGTGATTGTCTACCTATATTACTTATTACATAGCATTGTAAAATAATAAACACAGGCTAGGAACAACTAGCAATACCTTCTAAAAACAATGTCCACTGCAAACTGTACTGCTGCTCAACTGAGTCCATCACTGGCACACATACTAGCAACTATGTATGGGATTTTATACAATATCATTTACCACCTCCGTATTTATTAGTTAGAGCTCCTGTTTATATACAAAATGTAGCTGCTATCTGCAGCCCAGAGCAATAATATAAAATGGATATGGCTGCTTTTCTTTTTTTGTAGTTGATTAGCCCAGAGCCAGATCATGGGCAAACGGGGCCTTAGGCAGAGTAATGGAGCAGGGCCCTCCAAAAGCCACTCTGGAGTCTCATTGTTTCAATACCCTGTTACCATAAACACTGTTCTAAACTATCAGTCTGCAGACTATTTTCGTTTTTACTTTTGAAATGAAGACAGAGGTGTGGATTTAAATTTAACATTTTGAATTTATTTATCCTTTGTTTACTAGGGCAGTCCCACTAGACTAGTAGCCACTTTTCAAGGGAGACCCATGGTGGTATTTATATTACTAGGGAAAATTTGGCCAGGGCATCAGGGAATTTCTCCCTACTCTTTTCAATAGTTCAGGGGAAATTTGGCAAGGGCATCTGGGAAGTTCACCCTTCTCTTTTCAATAGCTCAGGTGGATATGAAAGATCTCACAGCATGTGCTATCAATGCAGGTAGATGGGCCTCACTTTAACATCTCATTCAAAGCTGACACTCAGGAGTACAGCACCCACCTTGTACTGCCCGGCAGTATTAGCAATCCATCTACATGAAGTGGGAATACAACCCACAGCCTCTCCACCAAAGGCAAGTATGCAACCTGTTGTGCTACTAACATTGCTTATACGTTTTATACCACAAACGCTAATGGTCATTTATTAAGCAAAATAGCTGGAAATTAAAAACAGACCTAGCATGAGCAACAGTAATCTTCTCTTCCCTTGAAGCTGCTATCACTGAAAAGCATTGAAGCTCACATTCATTGAAAATGCATTGAAGCTCACATTCATTGAAAATGCATTGAAACTCAAACTCACATTTACTGAAAATGCTCCCGGCCATTGGCAGATTAAGTGTACATTGGTCCCTAGGCTGTGTTCAAACCATGGGCCCCTGCATACATTTTTAGGGCCATACATAAATGCATGTGTTGTTTGATTCTCCTTTGTGATTTAATGTATTTCCTGTTAAATACAGCAACATTATTAAAGAGCATTTTAAATTTGTAGTTTTGAAAATTTTTTTGATTAAGCAGTAAAACAAGTTGCATGAACCAAAAATGATGAAAGTACTGAACATTTCAACCAAATGGTAGTTGGTATAGAGGATTAATTATTTCATATGCAATCATACAAAATGGGACAGATATAAAACAATCATGTCCGGGTTGCTGTGCATTTTACACCAGGTCTAAAAATACGACCTGATCGTGTAACATAAAAGTCAGAATTGGATCTAGCAATGGGGATTGTCTTCAAGGAATGTTCAGCTTTGGGGGAACAACTGGGACATCATCAGGAACGGGAATGGATACTGAGGCATGTTCTTCGGTATGAATGTTGTCAGTGTTGCTCCGAGATCTAGAGTCTGTATCACAGGTATGATGCTGTGATATCATTTCTGATACAGAAAGAAGATGTCTGCGGTTTCTCCTATATTCTGTACACTCAGATTCCACTAAATAGGATATTGGTTCAGTACATATACCTTTCACTTGACCAATCCTATTAAAGCCTTTCACCATTTGCATCCTCACTGTCTCTCCTTTTAATGGATGAAAAAAATCTGATCATTTTATCATAGCTAGACTTCTGAGAAGAATGTTTATTAAAAAGTTGGGCTTTGATTGCTCTCTTGTTTTTAGCATTAGGCACCAACAAAGTAGAAATGATAGGCAAGTTTTTTCTGGTTTGCCTAGATAGAAGTCTCTGAGGAGGCGAGCCAAGTAGGTTGTCACGGGGTATATTTCTGAGACTGAGTAAATTCAAGAAGATATTGGTATTGTCACACTTTGACCTCTCTAGTAATTGCTTTGCACTCTACTGCATGTTCAGCAAGGCCGTTTGACTGTGGGTATTCAGGACTACTAATAACATGAATAAAGTCACACTCTTTTGCAAATTTCTGAAACAATTGACTGGTAAACTGAGAACCATTGTCAGAAGTAAATTGTGGACTACCATGGACTGAAAATGACATTTCATCTTAGTAATAACAGCACTGGATGTTAGGTTAGGTAGCAAATCAATCTCAAACCAGTTCGAATAAGAAACACTAAGTAATGCTGATTGTTCCACTGAATATGTCAGTTGCTACTGCTAAACAAGGTAGTTCAGGAATTTGACTTAGCTGAAGTGGCTCTTTTTGCAAATGTGGCTTAGTACTGTGGCACACTGAACAAGAAGAATGCACTTTATCAATGTCTTTAGAGAAAGCCAAAATACTAGTCCTCTCACCCTTTTTTTGGTAGAATCAGAACCTGGTGGCCACGATGCAAAATCTGAATGTATTCATTCTATAAGGAAGTAGGAACAACAACTTTTGGACCTTTGAAAACGATACCATCTTCCATCAGGATCTCATCTCTGTATGGAAAATAAGATTGTACTTCTGGTGGTACACAGGATTGCTTTGACGGCCATCCTACATTGATGAAGTGGTTGAGCTTTTGAAAAATTGGATCAGTCTTTGTATGATTTCTTAGCTCATCAAGTCTCATGGTAGAAAACCTATGCACTTCCATGACATCAAAGTCAAAATTCTCTGCATCAAGCTGTTCCGTGGTATTTCTGGGTGATCTGGAAAAGGTATCAGCCAGATAAAAAAGTTTACCTTTTGTATAGACCATTTTGAAATTGTACTCTTGCAATTTGAGCATTATTCTTTGTAGTCTTGCTGGAGCTGAATGCATAGGCTTCTTTACAATAGTGACTAGAGGTTGATGGTCAGTTTCTATCTGAATAGCTCAGCCAAAAATATAATCATGGAACTTCGAACATGCAAATACAATTTCCAAAAGTTCCTCCTCAATTTGAGTATATTGCATCTCAGTTTGGGTAAGAGCTCTAGATGCATAGGCAACAGGTCTTCCATCTTGAAGAATAACTGCACCAAGACTAAACTTTGAATCATCAAAGGAAAGAACTACTGGTTTGTGGACATCATAGTATCTTAATGTAGGCGGGTTAGCAATTTGCTGTTTGAGGTTATCAAATGCTCTCTGGCAGTGGTCTAACCATGACCAGGCAACATTTTTGTGTGTCAGCTCTCTTAAAAGCACTGATAACTCGGTAAAGTCAGGGATAAATTTGTCTAAATAGTTAACCATTCCAAGAAAATGCTTTAGGGCTTGGACATTGTCTGGAGCTGGCATCTCAAGAACGGCTGCTTGCTTTGAAGGATCTGGTCATAAGCCTGTACTAGTAAATAAATGACCTATATAAGTAACTTCTGGTAGTCTGAATTTGCACTTCAGAGGACTGAGCTTCAAATTCACTTCACATGCTCTGTCCAGAACTTTCCTGAGGTTTCTGTCATGCTCTGCTTCACCATTATCTCCCACCAGTAAATCATCAACTATTATTGCACACGTAGCCTGAAACATTTGCTCCATTGCATGCTGAAAGACTTCACTGGCAGAATTTATTCCAAAAGGCATCCTGAGGAATCTGTATCTACCAAATGGGGTACTAAATGTAGTCAGTAGTGAAGATTTGCGATCAAGCATTACTTGTCAAAATGAATTCTTTGCATCTAAGACAGAAAAAACAGTGGCATTTGGCATAAGGGTTGCAATCTCCTCATCTGTATGCATAGGATGATGAGGTCTTTGTAACGCCTTGTTTAAGTCTCTTGGGTCAATGCATATTCTGATCTCATCTGAATTTTTCTTATGAGCAGGTAGCATGGAAGACACCCACTCATTTGGTTCTGTGACTGGACAAATCCACCTTGTGTCTAACTGGACCTTAACTTTGTCCTTCATAGCTATTGGAACTCTCCTTACTGGTCTTGACCACTGTACTGACCTCTGGGTCTACTTTCATGGAGTACACAGCTGGAAGTTTGCCTTGCTTGTCATCAAACACATCAGCATGCTCTGCGAAAATAATATCACTGAAGCTGGAACTAGGACATATGCTTACATGATGGATCTCTTTGGTAAAAGAAAGCAGTTTCATTCTCAAACAATCTGAGACCAATAATGACTGCACAGGTCTTCTGACTATATAAAATTGCAAGCTGTAACTGTTCCCAGCCGAATAGCAAGAAAGCACTACTGAGTCTTTGGTTTGAATCTCTTCACTTCCATAAGCAACAAGCTTCGTACAATTGACCAAATTAAGTTGCTCACCAGCTCTCACTTTAGCAAATATTTCTGCTGACATCACATTACACTTTGAACCAGTGTTTACTTTGAGCTCGGCTTCCTGGCTAGGCTTATAAGAGCCTCTGGGCCAATAGCCTAGTATCGTCCTATGAACCTATATGGCTGTTGTTACTTGCAAGGTACAGGGTTTGAGCCTGAGCAAGTTAATTAACTAAACTATCCTTTCTAACAAGGGCATTACACAAACAAACATCTATGAATCATTCTTGCTTTGCTGCAAATCCACAATCCACTTTGGAAATCAAGTCAAGTTTCTGCTACACTACATAAAAATCTCCAATCCACTTCAGAAATCAAGTTTAAATCCATTCAAATGAAGGAAGGCTTCACTTTGGAAATGAAGTCTCACATGTTGTTCTGCAAATGTCCACTTCCAAAACAGTGTGCACAGAGCAACACACACAAGATGCAATAGGAAAAAGGAAAATGTTTATTTATTTTTTTTTATTTTAAATTTTAATTAAAATAATGTTGTGACCAGGCACTCACCCCAGCCAGTTGGGACCATCTCTGGTCAGTGGACCCTAGACAACTGCCTAGGTCACCTAGTGCTGGATCCAGCTCTGGGTTAGCCCAGTGCAAATAGTTAGCTGGTTTATCCCTATCAAAGTTCATAAAATAGCACAACAACTGTGTACTACTTAACCAATTCAGTCTAGCAGATCTTCATCTCAGAGGCAAACCAAAATATAATTATTGTATCTCTTTTTTCATACTACACCTGTCCTGTTTTACAGCTGCTGCATCATCTGCAGTCAGCATCTAGCAAAATAACTGTACTTTACATTACTTACTGCTAAATATGTCCCCCAAAACATGCATTTTACATGAGGGCAGAGACCCCCCATACTTTCATGGATGGAGTTACACTATCCATATCTCCCTAGTTTTATAAAAAAAAACTAGAGGTTATTGCATGTTAAGAAAAGGGGTAATATCCCCATTTCATTGACTTTTAGCCAAGTAAAGTCCTTGTTAAGGGATCACAAGTTGGAATTGCTTGTTTTAATTTTTGATCAAAGAGCTGACAGCTCATTTGAGAACATTGCTGCTGACAGATTATAGTACTCACCTTTCACCTCCTGTTCCTGATAGCAATGTGCATGTGGCATTGTTAGTCTTTCTCATTCCCAAAAGATGTGAACATTAATGTACTCCTGTACAGGGTCTGCACCCTCCTTCCCCCATTTCATAAAGGAATGACCATTAACACTCTATCTGGTGTTACCAGACATTAACATGCTTGTGACTAGGGTCACTGCTCCTACACAGTTTTTCCCAGATGTTCTCATGCACAGTGAAACCCATTATTCTCATCTCCCATTCCCTGACAGCTTTCTACATGCGGCTATCTAAGGGTTGCCATACATTGTTGTGGCACACACAACTGAAATTTAGCAAAGCAGGGTGATTCATTACTGAATATAGCTCATTTACATGCAGTTATCAGCAGCATGGCAGATATAAAGAAGTAACTGCTGTGTAAGCATGTACAGATCTAGCTAAGGTAGGAACACCAGGCACAATACAAATGGGTGGGTGCGAAGGCAACCAAAGGTGTGGTGACACCCATAGTTCATGTATGTATTGTGGGGAGCTATAAGCGCTACGCATCATAAAGAAAGAAGAAGCAGCGTAACACTTGGGCCACAGAAGGTTGCTTTACACATTTCTTACAGAAGGTGAAGAAAATTTTTTCTTGATGGCAACTAGGTTGAAATTTTGCTAGCTGAGTCAAGTATTTCTTTAAAAACTGAGGTTTTGGAGGTACTTGGCAAAAATATGAGGGATGGGGGGGTAGAGAGAATGCATTCTTAGTCATTGAAGCTGGGAGCAAAATTTACTGGGACTTGCTAATGGACTGTACTTCAGAACAAATTATTCTGTCAAAATATTCCTAAGAGAAAGATAATCCAATAAAAGGTAAAAGTTATTCACTTAAGTCTGCCTGCATTAAGTGCGTGCGTGCACGTGTGTGTGTGTGTTTATGGATATGCTCACACACAGACACACACACACGCACACATATATTTCTCTCTTTTAATAATCTATACCTACATCTCTTTATATATATATTTATATACATATCCATATATGTGTGTATATATATATATATATATATATATATATATATATATATATATATATATATCTATATATATATATATAGAGAGAGAGAGAGCGTGTGTGAGACAGAGACATGCAGATGATTATATTCTGATTTATTCAGCCACAAATTATTGGGTCACAAACATTGTAAAAATATCAGTGAAACTCAATCCAGTGAAATTCGGGTCCCAATTAGATCAACGAAATGTCTGAATATCGAATGGCTTAGAAATCGAAAATGCCATTCTTTGGAATCGCTATTGTGAGATTGCAGTACAGTGAAGATCAGAAAATTTGCCCTTTCCTCACTGTAGTGCAATCTCGGAGTTGGTATATATAATTAGCACGGGGTGTGGGGGGCGCAGCCCTCCACAATACCTATTTCAAAGAATGGCATTTTCGATCACTAAGCCATTCGATAGTTAGACTTTTCATCGATCTAATAGGGACCCTGAAATTCTACTTAAATTATTACTATGGGTCCTGCAGGGTGTCAGGTCATCAATGAATTGAGATGGTTAAATCAAGTTTCTATAATACTTTGGTGATGATTTGTGATCTGATAATCCATGAGTTGATGAACTGAATGACAAGTATGTTGGTGTGTGCATGTACTTGTGTGTGTGTGTGTGTGTGTGTGTGTGTGTGTGTGTGTGTGTGTGTGTGTGTGTGTGTATGTATATATATATATATATATATATATATATATATATATATACAAATTTATATGGATCTATGTCAGATTATCAAAGTTCCAAAACTCGAAATTCATATGGCCGAGACCATGTCATTGAAGTTTCAGAACTTCGAACAATTAAAAATAAATAAATAAATAAAAATAAATAAAAAAACAAAAACATTTCTATTTTTAACTTTTCTCCAGCCTCCCCATTCCACATATAGCATCTGTTATCTTCAGCTTCGCCTGTTCCACATATAGCATCTGTTTTCTCCAGCCTTGCCCATTCCACATATAGCATCTGTTATCTCCAGCCTTGCCTGTTCCACATATAGCATCTGTTATCTCCAGCCTCGCCTGTTCCACATATAGCATCTGTTTTCTCCAGCCTTGCCCATTCCCCATATAGCATCTGTTATCTCCAGCCTTGCCTGTTCCACATATAGCATCTGTTATCTCCAGCCTCGCCTGTTCCACATATAGCATCTGTTATCTCCAGCCTCGCCTGTTCCACATATAGCATCTGTTTTCTCCAGCCTTGCCCATTCCACATATAGCATCTGTTATCTCCAGCCTCGCCTGTTCCACATATAGCATCTGTTATCTCCAGCCTCGCCTGTTCCACATATAGCATCTGTTATCTCCAGCCTCGCCTGTTCCACATATAGCATCTGTTATCTCCAGCCTCGCCTGTTCCACATATAGCATCTGTTATCTCCAGCCTCGCCTGTTCCACATATAGCATCTGTTATCTCCAGCCATACTTGTTGAATTTATGTGCATCTGCTTTGCTTTTACAGCACTACCTCCACGATTTGGAGAGTCCCAGATTACAGTTAGAAATTCTACCCTCCCTCTTGAATGGCCATTCTGACATTTGCCACTCCTTGCCATCCCTCCATATCATTCTTGTTTGTGCTGTGAATCTACAATCATGTTCTTGGTCACCCTGAAGTAACACCTCAGTCTCTGCCAGGGAGAACACGTTGAGTGCCTTATGCTATTTTATTGCTATTTATGTTCCTGCACAGGGGAACATACATCTATGGTTATTGCTTGGCCACAAATATGTGTAGCATCAGCTGTGCTGTGTCTAGACCCATGCAGTAGCTGTGACCACAACACATTCTATGTCTTCTATACCCCACTATCACAGGACATGTCCTGAATGAAGACCATTATGGACAGTCTTGGAACGTACTGTGTTGTAACATGGACCTTGTAATCTACCTAGATTGACTTCCATCTGACCAAGCTACAACATGTGTCCCACATATACATCCTTTATGTACAGCTATTGCACATGAATCCTTTATCAGGTCTGCTTCCCTACCCCCTGCCCCATCCTCTAGGTACAGTGTGTGTGTCATCCAACACATTTCTCTCTACTCTGTTTGTGTCACCTGCCATTGTAGTTTCTTCACCTTTAACTGGTCCTGAGCCATATATCTGCTCTACTACAGATGCTGGGCTTTTGCTCCATTTGCACCCATTTCCCATTTCAACACCCTCTACTTCCTAGCTACCTGTCGGCAGGCTGATATGCAGCAACCCTCTCCAAATAAAGAAAATGTTAAACATAGCCCGTTACCATTCCCATCTGCTTTTAGCCCAGATACTCTTACTACAGCAGGTATAGAGTGCTTCTTGACTTTGTTTTGCACTGTAATATGTTCTTCCAAAATTCAGTTCACTATAGTGGTAAATATTTGCTGGCATGATGAGAACTGCAAAGGCCCTGATTGCTTGTATCACTATATTACAGGGCTTATGTTATTATGTAATTATGTTAACGAAAAAATGTCTAAATTACACAATTAGTCCAGTGCATAGATAGCTCTACTGTGTACAATGGGTTGCATGTCTTCCTGTGCACACAGATGGTAGCTTGCAAAGAAATCTACTCATGCCTGAGCAGCTCTGTGACATCTATATAGCTGCTGGCTGTTTGTAGTCTGCTCTGTGGCCTGAAGAAGTACAATGTCACCTCAGTGTTTTGAAGTTCAGGACATTGCCATTAAGTGAGTATGCAAAGACACAGTACCTTGCCCCTACACCTTCATGCATGTCCGTTGTGATTATACTACCCTGCAACAACATTGTTTTACATATTTTTGCCATGCTGCCCATCGATGTGCATCAAGTGGTTCCTGTAATATGCCACAAGTGGGTCTGCTACTGTTTTCCTCCTGGTATCAACCTGGTAAGTGGCTATGAATTCTGGAAGAGATGAATGTGGAAGGGTACACAAGGGAGACAAAAACCTTTCTCCATCCCCTGCACCTGAACCACCATGAATCCCTGTTGGGAAACTCCTATGAGGACCCCTAGTACAAAATAGATACTCAGTATTGTTTTTCTATTAAGATGACTAATGCCACAAATATCATTTGCTCTGGTGAGCAGTACTGGCATTTTTCAGTGATCTGGAGAGGTGCCATGCTGACCTTCTCTGACAATGGAAAGAACAGCTTAGGGAGAGGGGATCAGAGTTCTACTGTAAATATGATTACCTGTTAACTGCTTTTACAACAGTGACATAATTGCATGCGTTTATATCACATTATCGAAAGATGAAAATAGCGAACGCTATTTCATTGGCCCCAAAACATCTAAACATGAAAATATCGAACATTCAGAACAGCAAATTTTTTTCCCATGGAAAAAAATTTGCTGCTCCGAAACACATGCACACAACACAAGCACATCAAACAAACAGCAACCACACACATACACTTAAATTCCTACATCTATCGCTACACTAAATTAAACATAGACTACTATCTACCCACTTGCCTTAACCCAAACCCAAACCCTAAGGTCCGTCACTATCGCACACTTACCTACACGCCCTAACCCTAACTCACTTAAACTGCCCCTAACCCAAAAGTCTGTCACTATCGCACACACGCCTAACCTGCGCCCTAACCCTAACTCACTTAACCCGCCCCTAACCCTAATGTACAAACAATCGCACACTTACCTGAACCCAACCCATAACTTTCCACCACAGTGCTAAGAATAGCGAAGCCAAAGAAATGGCCAACCAAATTCTTTCCCAAAGAAAGAATTCGCTGTTCTGCAGCTTCGCTATTCTTAGCATTCGCTGAATAGTGTTCGATATCAGAACATTCAAAGTTTTAATACTTCAGTGTTCTGATATAGACCCAATTGCACAGCTATATGCAAGTATTGATGTTCATGGATAAGTTGTTTCTCTGTCTTTTTTCTACTTTTCAGTACCTGGTGTGAGGGAACAGAATTGATATGCCAGAGGAGGTATGAATGCCTTTGCAGATATCGAGGTATGTATATAGGACTGGGTGTTATATCTGCATGTCTCTGACTCACTTACATTACTGTCCTTGTTTCCAGTGCTGCTAATTAGTTTCAATATTGCTTGCAGCTTTGTTTTGCTTCATATGTCTTGTATCTTGTTACTGCAAGCAGAACTGTGCCACTGTCGTTCATATTGTCAGGTATTCCCAACATTGAAAGGGAACCCCAAAATGGGCTAACATTGGGTATGACACTGCCATTAATGATGTAGGTATCACTGAACATATATAGTTGGCATCAGTCAGTGGAGAGTACCTATCTGTTTTGTTGTTAATGCACAATGCCCTTATCCGCCTGGTGTGGCTTACTGTTACACTACCTGTTTCACCAGCTCGTACCTGTGGCTGTTAGACCTGGCATACCACAGGCATGGGAACACTAGGCTATTAGATACTGCTGCACATTGCCTGACATAGGTCAGGGCAGGGTCTATAACATAACAGCAAATGCTAAAAATAGCGAACGCTGTTATGTCGAACTCAAATGTCCGAACAGGAACAGATCAGCAAATTTTTTCCCAGGGAAAAAATTCACTGAGCCAACAAAAAAAAAAAAAAAAAAAAAAAAAAAGTGTATACAGTCAAAGTTAACTGGGGTGCTTTGCCCCACACCCCCCAACTCTGAGATCACATGTGGCAAAAGCAGCAAAGCCCGGAGAACGGCCTAGCAATCTTTTTCCCTCGGAAAAAAATCGCTGATCCGTTCTTTCGCTGTTTTTAGCGTTTGGACTTTGAAGTTCGATATATCAGCATTCTCTGGTGTGATATAAACCCATCAGGGCACAGTATTACCATGGAATTTATGTGTCCAGTATGCATTCATGTTACTATTCTGAGGCAGAATATATGTGCCTTGTTACCAACCAGTGCTATACACCACAGCATTTCCAAATGGTTTATGTCATGTTCTCATAACCTCCTCAAGGCTGTTCTTAGGTTCAAAGGTAAGTACTGGGCAATCAGTCTACAGACCATTACAAGCCTGGCCGAAAGCTCTATTCAAAATTTCCCTGTAGCCTCAAGTATGGCAAGAGGATAGAGAGTAGGAGGAGCTGGATGGCAGTATGGATAATCAAAAGTCTGTTCATCAGACGGTGCTGAAACCAGGCCAGGTGGTGGTGTCTGGACTAAACCCTCATTTTCTCATGGTTTATTAGTATGTTTTGATCAACTAGATCAAATGCACTTGTGAGATCAATTTAAAAGTGTAGCAGTTAGGTTGCCTTCATCTATGTTGAGTAATATCTCATTGGGAATGGATCATAGTGTTGTCATTGTGCTTTTACCCATCCAAAAACATGTTTTACAGAGAGACAGTTGTATTGCTTAATGCATTATGAAAAATGGATATAATTTACCTTCTCAAATATTTTTCCTAAGGTGGTTAAAATTGAGATGGGATGAATGTAAGAAGCATTAGCAGGATTGGTTTGTTTTGGCAAGGATTTTACTAAAGCTGTTTTCCAAATGTTGGTCATTATGTTGTGTTTTAAAAAAGAGATTGTGAATATGTAGTATGGGGATGGTGATGAATTCTCTGCATAATTTCCATTTTCTAGTAATTGCTTTTTGGTCAGCCAATAGCATTAAATTTAGTAAGACATTACTATTTCTAGGGAACTCAGTTTTTATACCCCAACTCAAAAAAAGTTATTTCCTAATTAAATAATTTGTTCCCCCAACATTTCTGACAAAGTACCCTGTACATTCCCAAATAAACTTGTTCCTAATTACCCCTCTTCTTTCCCATCATGCCTCCAGAATTTTCTGTCTACCTGGGGAAAATTATCTGAAGTCTGCCTGAGGTATAAAAATCCTCAACCTTCTATATTTTGTTGCATACTTGGCATCCATATAAATGTCCTCCCACTGTTCCTTCATATATTGCCTTTCCACTCTCATGTCTCGGTATTTTCTAACCTTTTCTGATTGACTTCTATAGTTATCGTGATATTTTATATGCCCTACTATCACTTTTTCAAAAGCAGTGTCTCTTCCAGATGCAATTAAAAACCCATGCAGAGCTAGAATTTCACATAACACTCCCTTATCAATTTCTCTTTGTCTATACTCTTTTATAAATCCCTGGTTGGGAAGGCAGCCTCCAACCTACTCTATTACATTTCCTTCCCTAGCTGTTTGCTCCCAATACCTTAGTTCCTTCGCTAATTTGTTTCAATAAAGTCCACCTGCATCTTGCCTCTTTTCTATGCCCCTACTTGCAGTCATTCTTATTGGTAAAATCTTTTTTCTCCATTCAATTGTTGGCACAGTTCTTAAAATACTTACTGCTATTTTATAAATATAATATTTTTATGGCTGTTATTATTCTCTGTTAGGGTCTGCATCTAAAATACTACTCTCTCCTTATTTTGTAACACCCCCCTTTTCAACATAATTCCTTTCCACTTTGATTTGTAACCTTCTGCTTATGTAATGAATATCTGAGTCTTAACTGTGTAACTCTATAAAGTATTCTTTCAGCTATAGTAATCTTAAACCACTTGTTCTATGGGGAGAAACAGCTTATCCCACTTAACTTGTATCCCATTTCTCTCCCAAATAAATTCCTTCATTTGTTATTAATTATGGACCACAAATTATTTGTTATTTTTATTTATTTTTTGTTGACCTGGTTAGCCCCACTAGGACAGTATCCATTTTTCAGGGGAAACCTGAGTTGGTATTCATACTGACTAGGGGAAATCTGGCTAGGGTACCAAGGAGCTTCCTCTACTCATTTTTTTGTTAAGGACTGTAGGATCTTTTACATTCACCTGAGCTGCCACAAACTTAAGCTTTTGGGACACTAGATTAAAATGTCATCTAAATGGCAGTACACTGCACTTTCAATATTGGGATATTAATTCAAGTATCTTATGTGGGAATAAAATCACACAGCCTTCATATCTTCCAGCATCAAAGGCAAATGTGCACCTATGGAGCTACGCATACTTGTCAGGTTGATAAAAGTATACCTGACCTATATGTAACAGCATTATTTTCATTAGTTGTGCCTTACTATCCATATACATATTCAAGGGCTTCCAACTTCTCAGTTTTTGTACTACATTTTGTTTGGCTTCTTTCCACATATCCTTAGCTGCAAAAATAGATTAATTGTTTAATCCATATATCCAGAGCTAGATCATGGTCAAATGGGGCCCTAGGCAGGGGAATTGAACAGGGCCCCCCTTGCAGCATTTATGGTGTCCCATTACTTGTCTCTCTCCACCAAGTACCATAAACACTGTTTACAACTGTAAGTATGCATACTGTTTTCTTCTTTATGTTTGAAATGAAATCAGAGATATGGATTTAATTCACAACTTTTAAATTAAATATCCTTTGTTGGCCAGGTTAGTCCCACTAGGCTAGTTAGTAGTGTTTTCTAGGGGAGCTCCTTGGTGGTATTTATACTACTACGAAAAATTTGGCTAGGGCACTGGGTACCTTCCCCCTACTCTTTTTTTTATAGCTCAGATGGATGCAAATGATCTCATATCACCTACCATTAATAGAGGCAGATGGTCTCATCCAAACACATTATACTCAGCAGTGCAACTCGCCCTTAGGTGTACTGTAGTATCAGCAATTCAGCTACATAGTGTGGGAGTAGAATCCCAAGCTTTCTCACACCAAAGGAAAGTATGCTATCTGTTGTGCTACTAACACTGCTTTCAAATTCTGTAGCAGAAGCAGTGATGACTATTTGCTAAACAAAACAGACTTAGCATAAGCAGCAGTAAACTTTTCTTCCCTTGAAACTCACATTCCTTGAAAATACACAAATTCACATTAATTGAAAATGCACTGAAATTTATAGTCTTTGAAAATGCATTGGAAGCCACATTCATTGGAAATGCACTGAAACTCATAATCATTGAAAATGCATTGAAAGCCACATTCATTGAAAAGGTATTGAAAGTTACATTCATTGGAAATGCACCACTGTGGTTTTGAAGATTTTTTCCATTAAGCAGTGAAACAAAATGTATAAAACCAATAAAAGAGAAATCTGCCCACTTCAGAACATTTCAATCAGCTCTGATGAATAAGTGAACAGTCTGGTAGTTGGTGTAGAGGATTAAGGCTTTTATCTCCTAAAGTCAAGGTAGATGCTTGAGCCTGAGCAAGCTGATTAACTAACCTGTCATCCCTAAAGAGGGAGTTTTATACACACATACCAGTTCCTCTCATAGCAGCTGCAGTTCTGGAAGTGAAGCTCCAACATAAGAAATCTGTTGTCTGTGTGTGTCATACTGAAGATGCAAGCACAGACCACAGAGGCAGACTGCATCCTTAAAGAAGTAATATAAAAAAAATTAATTGCTTAATTAAAATTAAATGTTCTGGCAGCCCCCCAACCAACGGACCAACCTAGGTTGCCTAGGGCTGCATATACCTAATGCTCTCATCTTATCATGTCCCATAAATATGGGGATTGTTGAACCAATTTATTTGTGGGGAACATAGTTTACCACAATAAGCCTATGTTCCACAACACTGAAATATCCTTTTCTGGATTTGTCAAGTACAAAATAATATCATCTGCAAAACAAAGTTACTTTTTCTTGATTACCATACCAGTTATATCCTTGAATTAGTGAGTCCCTTACTTTCTTTACCAGTGGCTCCGCTCATAAAGCAAATAACAAAGGGGAAAGATGACTCCTCTGCCATGTTTCTCTGTTCAACACAGCTTGTCATAGAGGACCCCCCCACCAAAATTTTTGCCTCTGATCCTTCATATATTTCCTAATGCTACCATTGTCCTACTAATAAAATCTGAGCTGACTCTATTGAATGCTGCCTGTGTGTCAAGACCTCCCACCAGCAACAGTATCTTCTTATACTCTGCTCCTCTCTGAATCATCATTGTTCTGTTAATGTTGTCAAATGTTTTCCTCCCTTTGCAAAACTGCATTGATCCATATATATCATTTTTGGCATCACTTTAGCCATTCTCTTTGCTTGTATAAACATAAACACTTTATATTCTTGGTACAAAACTGAAATTGGCCTATATAAATCAGGATCTGAAGGGTCCTTACCCTGTTGGGGTAAGACAGCCACCACAGCTTTTTTTGAAGATGCTGGCACTGCCCTCCTTTTAAAATATTGTCAAACAAATCATTCCTGGTCTATATCACTTTGTCGAATAGTCTGTTCATTGAATCACTATTCAAACTCACTTAAGTGAAAGCTCATTTCAGTGAATGATCATTTTGGTGAATTTTTTTCTCAGGAAAAAGTAGTAGTTGGCCATCATCGGAAATTTGACCTTTTCCCCACAGTAGTGTGATCTTGGAGTTGGTATATTTACTTGGGTTGGTGGTGGGGCAAATCCCCCCACTTTGCTGAATTTTAAATTGTGTAGTGTTTGTTACGGTAGGCAATTGGATCATTAGTTTCTTTCCCTTGTAGAATTTCCACCGGAATGATCATTCTCTGAAATGAGCTTTTGCTTAAGTGAGTTCTATTAATAGTGATTTAATAAATAGACTATTTGACAAAGTGATATAGACCCAAAATTCCATATATTGACCACTTTCTTTCCTCAACTTAAAGAATACCATCCGTTCCTGGAGACTTCCATCTTGCATGGTTTTAGATTATTACAACCTGTGGAGGCATTGATGGGAATTTGATGACGAAGAAGTTGAATGTCTGTAGTGTTGATTTATTTGAAGTTAAGGAGTGTCTAAGGGTAATGGGGAGTTGAATATAACTGGGTAGGTGTGCTGTGGAAAAAATACTTTTACTGGTCTTTCTACAGCCAGTAAGAAAGCTTACTTCATGTCAGAATTAGATTTCATTTAGTTGGTTTTGCCTTTCTCTTGCTTGTTTAGAGAAGTTATGGAGTAGTGAACCATTTCCGTGAACCTGGGTTTGGTTTTAATTTTAAGTTGTGCCAGAATTTGTTCTTTAGGTTAATAAAGGGTTTTAAGCTTTTTGAATATACAGTTTATTTGTTTAGCATGTATAGTTTTGACAGTAAGTGAAAGGATTTATTTTTAGATTGAAGAAGCATATTGATTAGGGCTATGGCAATCGACCTGAGATCTTGCAACGTCAGTATTGCTCACTAATCCATGGTAGAAAGATTAGAGTTATGGTTGTTAATATTAGATGTTGTTTTTGGTCAGAAAGAAATAAGTCTTGACATTTCAAAAGTAATGTATTAATTTTGAAAGCTATTAGACAGTGATCATTAAATCATGAAGATGGGATCTACACTAAGTTAAATGAGATCAAGGTCAGCTAGAAATTATATGATGTCAGTAGAAATGGTGCATAAAAGGTTTAAACTAAAATCTCATCAAATCACTATACTTTTATACTTGTAAGCTGCAGATAGAATATAGAAAATTGAAAATATGTGACTGGATTTTTTCAGACTGGAAGGGAAAGGTAAGTAAGAGTTAGGAGAATTAGATTGTTTTCAGGAGACAAAATATTTATAAGTAGCCATTTTGGATTGGAGTATGAGGAAAGTTAGACTGAGAAATCCTTTTTACATTAACACTGGACCTGTGGGTTCTGCCTCCTCTTCTGGAGGGATGTCAATCTGTTGACAGCCATTTCTTTGACTACAAATAAATCAAAAAATTCTGCCACATCACCTTTCATGAATCCCCTCAATTTTTTTGCAGGGAGCAAGCCCCCACATCGGCAAACCCCCCTACATACCATGAAATTATATACACCTACTCCGAGGTCACACAACAGTTAAGAAAAGGGGAAAATTCCATTGTTAACAAAAGGTGTTTTGGCACAATTTCTTCAATCTATCCATAGGCAAAGAAATGGCTGTGGATAGAGTGATTGCATCCCTTCTCGAGCAAGGTCAGGTATCAAGGTAATAACCACAGCATGGGAAGTAGTGATGAATATTTGGGGTTGTTAGCTCTGAGCCAAGGTTCAGTGACAACTACTGCACTAAGTGAGTTGGAGGAAAAAAGAGCACTAACTTGATTTAATGTATTCATGACACTGCTGGCATTTAGTAGTGAGATAGAAAAAGTGTGGGTGCTAGGGTTTCTAAAAAGAACTGGAACTAGGTTTAACTCAGTGTCTTATTAGAGTATTAGTATAACCGTCAGTTACAACTGAGAATGTGATGTCTTGATAAAGTATGTCATCATGCAAAACTGTGGCTCAAAGGAATGCCAGCTTTCTGGGACATGTTGATACAATAGATATAATTTGGATCAGATTAGGACAATTAAAAAAGTAATATCTTATCTACTCACCAATGTCTCCACCCTTTCATTGTATTTACTTATTAGCCTATTTCTTGTCCCTTATTTCCTCTAGTGAAACTTTGCTTCATTTTATGACTCACCAATGTGTTCCTCATCTCACCAGCCTTCCCCTATGGAACTACCACTGACAGTCTCATGCTGCAGTCACAGCCCTGATTCTCCCTCAGCTCTTGAAAAATCGTCAGTAAAGTAGGTACCAGTCTCCTTTTATCTTCCAGTACCAGCATACAATTTAGGTACCAGTCTCACTTCATCTTCCAATACCAGCATACAATCATCAGCAAATAACTTAACATGTGATTTCATACCCTTACTTTAAGTACCAAGATAATCATTTGTGTTTCTTACTAAGGTCTTGATAACCCATATAAAAGCCACTGGGGAAAATAAACATCCTTGTCTTGCCCCTGTAATCATCATCCTCTTAGTCAACTTTCTATTAATGGCTGTTGTTCTCAGTCTCACTTTCCTGCATAGAGCCTTCACTCCATTGATAAATTCCTGACGTGCTTTTCAATACCTGTGTTATTCATTGCATTCTTGTTCTTTTGGCTTCTAAGCAAACAGTATACTGTCTACTTCTTCTCTTCCCCACCACATTGCACACTTCTTGTCCTGTTCTGCCTTAATCTTATTTATCTGCACCTCCTCCAGTTAATGTTGTAGTTCCAGTAACTGCTTCTACTGGCTGCACTTCTTAGCCTTCTTTTAACCGTCCTACCTTTTGCTGCTTCCTTTAATCCCAATGAACAGCCACTGTCACATCTTTATTTTGCATTTTCTGTTTTCATGTCTCATGCATTATTTCTTCTTTGTTTGCCACCTTAATTCCATCCCAGCCAACAGCCTCTTTGCCCACATCCCTCCAATTCCTTTTCATTACTTCCTTCACAGTTGTCTACATCCATTTTGTCTTCTCTACTACTCCATTCCACTTCCACGAGTTATACTGTCATACCTCTGTGTGAAAGAACTCTCCCCAATCTGTAACTACAAGCACATGGTCAGAAATCACTGCTTACTTAATCCTCCCGTTAACATCTCTTGTTCTCTAATCATCTGTTAAAGACCAATCTGAAACACTTGCTTGTCTCCTCTCATTCCTAATTAGTGCAAATGCTTTTTGTACTGCTTAGTATGGCAGTGAGTTAACACCTTACTTCATGTCACACAGGGATTGATTCTGTCACCCTTCATCTACCAACTGTGTGACCCTGTGTAAGTCATTTAACCATAGCTCTCAGCTGATTCTGATTTTAGAGAATGTTCCTGGTTTATCTTACATGTTTTGTCTCTCCCTTGGTTGCTTTCTAGCACTTCCTGATGGACTGCAGTCACTAAATAATAGCAGACATTTGAGTTTTAGCATTCATATCCTTCAGAAAATGCAAGCTAATGCAAAACTTGTTATTTTAGCAACTTTCTAAATTTAAGCATACTATTTAAACTCTGTCTCTGATTTGGGGCCTCTGACCCTCCATTTTTTGGCTTTGTCTCAGATACTTGACTTAAGTGGTCTATCACACATTCATTGTTACTATTTTTAGTAAAATCCATCATAGGTAATAATGAATTATGTTAATACAGCAAGACAGCTTTTTGCAAGTGTGTGTAAGTATTAAGAAGCATTTATTAATCATCTTGTGAGTTGTGTAGCTGGTGTTGTTGGTTAAGAGTTCCACATTTTGTCCATTTGTGTTCTACATTGTGAGAGGTAGTATTCCACATTTTTGGGATGAATGAGTAAAAGCTATGGAGCTAGTGATGTTGGTGCATTCATTGTGTGAAGCAGATATGAACTACATTATCGATGACTTATTTTACTTTTTTATTTTAATTTTATTACAGTTTGACATCTTAAAGACAACAGAGTTAGAATTGCTGGATACATAGGCTGTCTCTGGATGACAATGACTGACCTTGCAGTCATTTGCTCATTAGTCTAGCTTTGCAGAACTAATCTGATTTGTGCAAAGAATGTTTGAATACTCCATACACTGTTTGTGTGAAACAAAGTTAAAAATGCTTTCTGTGACCATTATTAGGAGGTACTAGGCTTTGTTATTGTGTGTCTGTGTGAAACAAAACTGAAATACATTACTGTTGCTTTTTATCACAGTTAGAGCTCTGATTTGTACACAGTCAACAATGAGGCTATAACTGTTGGGTACAGGGTGGGCAGTCTGTGGATGAAGGTAACTGACCAAATGTCACCTGATCAGTTTAAACAGTCATTAATGTCAGTTTGCATACCAGTGGGCATTTGCATGAAATAGTATAGAACACATTACTATAGCTACTATGTGGCTGTGTGAAACAAATGTGAAATACATTATTCTGGCTGTAATAATAATAATAATTATTATTATTATTATTAATGATGATTCACCACAATCAGACATTATAAGTGTATGCAGTCAATAATGTGATTGTAATTATTAGATATTGGGGCTCTCTGTGTATGAAAAGATTGACCTTGTAGTCATGAACAAATTAAACAGCCATTAGTCTATCTTTACATGACTAGCATTCATTTGTGTAAAGCAAAGTTGAAGTACTTTACTGTGGCCTTTTTTGTCACAAATGGGCATCTGAGATGTACACAGTCAAAAAAAGTGTCTGTAATTGATGGTTACAAATCCATCAGTAGATAGAAGTGACTTATTCCTGCTGCTCTTTGATTACTGGTAAATAGTTATTGATGCGTTGAAGCAGGGACAGAGTCATACATTGTCCTGTATTTGCTGAAATCTGTGTGAAATTATCATCACAATGGCTTGCACTTGTACGTGCATGCATGAGGGAGTATTTCACTCTATTTAGAAGATTTTAGAGAATGCTCCTGCTTTATCCCATACATTGGTCTCTCCATTGTACAATTTGTTGCTTTCTAGCACTTCCCTATCATAGTCATATGTCAACATTGTAGACAATAAGCATCTGTCTTTAGTGGTCTGGATAGGATGTTTGTGGGCAAGCAACTGATCATAGGTACAGTGTGTAGTGTTGCCATGTCACAGCTCATTCCTGTCTGAATGTGTTCTTGATTGTGTCTTTTTATGTATAGAGTCTACATGTTCTCCCTTTCTGTTGTTTTCTCCAGCACCTTAAAGACATGTTATAGGTGAAGTGACATTCCTCCAGTTTGCCTGTAGTTAAGAGAGCATGTGTGTGTGTGTGTGTGTGTGTGTGTGTGTGTGTGTGTGTGTGTGTGTGTGTGTGTGTGTGTGTGTGTGTCTGTGTGTGTGCTCATGTGCATGTATATATACATGTCTCTGAAAAATATCAGCCATTTTTATCTGTGGACACACGAAATGTTGGCCTGCTCTTACATAAATCTTCTTAGTAGGAGAAATACTGATTACAAGTCTTTATCTTCCAGAAATAAGGCATAACAAGAATTTCAGAATATCTACACCATCTGAGCTTCTGGAGGCATGTTAACAATCACCTTTCAAGGGATATAAATAGATTTTGACACATACTTAATAGGGGCCTCTGCCCTAGGTCCCATATAATCTAAAAGTTTCCTTAGTCAGATGTGTGGCCAGAAAGCAATCATAGCTTGTGTGAGGAAATGTGGAATGTGTGGTCATTATTTCTGTAATTTTCCTCACAATCAAACCTCAAATGCATGCAAAGGAGGTCATTATAACTTGTCTAGGTCAGTGCACTGTGTAGGAGGAATAAGTTGGTACACATTATTGTGATCATTATTTTTTCACTTTCCTTACAATAAAAAAAAAATAAATGTGTATGCAGGTGGCTATCTTTTGACAGTAGGGGTCAGGATGCATACTGAGCATATATGTCTGACAACGACAAGATGAAATGTGTTAATGGATTCTATTTATTCATTCTATTTCATCCCAGTCTGACTTCAGAGGGATACACAGAAGGTGGTTGTCTTTTGGGGATAGGAGAGAGGAGACATGCTATATGCAGCGAACTGAAATATATGACTGTGGTCATTTGAGCATTGGTTTAATCCCAATCAAGCACCAGAGGGATATACAGATGCTGACTATCTTTTTGAGGGATAGATGAGGCAGAAACTATTCACAAATATTTTTATGCATCTTTGCAAGCACTTGTCTTCTCAATTTATTGTGAACTGCTATCTTGTCATCATTGAACATTAAGGCCTTAACAAACATTCTTTCATGAAAAAAGCCACAACTGAATTTCTTTCATTACTCATGATTTTTGTACAGGCCAACACTGGATAAAAAGGCTGGAAAAATGCTCTGATACCTTACAGCATTTATAACCCCAAGGCTTCTGGGGAGCTATCAACCCCCAGACACCAGGCTTAATGAATTTTCCATCACAACTATTGTAGTGCAATCTTGGCCAATTAGGGAATGTTGAAAGGGTGCAGGAAGAAAGCAAAGTCAGAGTAAGACTGATTTTTTTCCCTTATTTGCTATTTTTGCTAAGGTCCTCATTGCCTGAAAATGCTGTAAACAAAGCCATAAAATGTACCTTAGGGCATCTAGAATTATGTGGCTCCCCTGTTCCCCTAGTTAATTCATTTTTTTCCTCTGCAGTTATGACTACACACTCTTGGTCATTTAAGATGGAGGAGGAAGCTGAAGAATAAAATAAATTTGAGAAAAGTAAGAAGAAAAGTAATCTGGATAATGTAGAGAGGTCAGGATTGGGGGAGACTATGTTATTAGGGGATGTGTCAAGGGAGGGAGCAGTGGACAGTGGGAGGACCATGGAACCATCCCTATTCATATGCTCAAAACTAGAATAGCCTTCTGACTTAATCTGCAGATTCCTGAACATACTTTGCCCACATTGTAGTAGTGAGACATAATTTGGTTAACCCAAGCCTCCTTTAGATTACACTAAACAGCATATGTAAGTTCATGTTTCTGACTGATGATTGGGAATATTTCTGGCCAATGTGTATTACTGCAGAAAAAGGCCAGTTGGCTAAATTTGGCTGGGATAGCCACTCTTATTCTTCAAGTATCCCTTAAATTTAAATGATACCATATGAAATCATATCCTTCTTACACTAGTTAACCCCCATTTAAAAATTATAGCCACTTGGTCAGATCACAGGAACAAGGGGCCCTTCCTCTAACAAAGCCTACTTTTGGCCTCCTAGTAGGTGAAAATGTTTTCTAAGCTGGCATTGGTCTGCTGGCTGCAATTGTCAGTGGAAATTAGCAAGGGACAAATTCTGTTAAGATTCCAGATTTTAAGTCATACTTAAAGATATTCTAATCTTGGTGTTTTAGAGATGTGAGCTAGAATACAAACACTTGCTGACCATCTCTTTTTTACCTTTTATAATCCTTGTAATCAGAGTTGATGGCCTTAAGCTTCTCTACTTTTTTAAATATTGGTTTGTTTAATTGGCAACTATTAAATTAAATTATTTATAGGATTTTAAAATATTTTGTAAGTGGTGATTTTGTGTATTTCTGCCTGTTGTTTAGGTTATGGATGAAAGGGGTCCTTGGACCAGTTCAGCTAATCATTTGTCAAATAAATAAACAAATCGACTGAACTGACTCAAACTGATTTTTTTCAGTAGCATAAACTGGACTAATTAAATTATTCTGATTGTACAGGAGTTTGTTTTTACAGTAGTTTCGTATGCTTTGGAAACAACGCCTTATCTTGTGAACCTACCTTTAGACACCACAAAAACAGGAACCAAAAAAAAAAAAAAAAAAAAAAGAAAATGTTCAGTTCTTTGGAACTAATAAAAAAACTTTCAAATGTCCCATTATCTTGGCATATTACAGAACTTAGCAGATACACGCTAGAGGCAATACTTAAGAGTCTGGCTGGAAATTTACTCAAACTTTAAGTTGCCTATATATATAAAAAAAAAAAAAAAGCTAAGAGCAGAATTAACTGCTTACTCTTCTGGGACAGAAAAAATCCTCAGTTTTCTTTCATGACATGCTGCATCTGTTTTAAGAAAAGGAATGCTTTTATCTCAACTTGAATATGATCTTTCCCTCTCTGAATCTGCTTTTAATAACAATTTTAATGCTCTCGAGATCATTCCCAACAAAATATGTAGACTTATTACAATGTTTTCCAAAATGGAACAGAACTGTATTACACTTCAGATGGCACACTGGCTTTCCATTAAATAAACAGCAGAATGTTTACTTGGTTCTCTTTTGTTTAAACTTTTGCCCCTTGCTGTCCAACTAACTATGAGGATTCACACCTAAAACTTCAGATCACACAACCATTCAGCTTCCTTCTTAAAAGCTCCTGAATATAAATAGGAATGTATCAATCATTGATTTTCAGATCAATCTTTGATTTTCAGTCTTAGCCCCCAAACTATGAAATCTTTAACCTCTCACACCAGTTTGGATTGCATCTCCTCTTAGAAGTCAATTGTATGTGCTGCAGAACAGGTAATATACATTAATCTTTTTCTGTTCTATTCAAGACTATAGGTATCGGTGGCTGAGATGAAATTTCTTGAATATCAGTTACCTGAAGCTCAAGTCACAGAGGAACACAACACCATTAGCTGTTTTCCATAAGAAATCACTGCTGATCCAGTTTCATTCACACTGTGTGACAGCAGTGATTTATTTCCTTTGTAAGATGTATTCCATCTTTAAGTTGGTGTGATTGTGGGGTTAGTATATATAAGTTCAGCAGTGTGGCACGTTTGCACCTGCATCAATCCGTACAGGGGCAAGGCTCCCTGGAAAAAACACTTATACCTTAAGTTTTTGCCCTTTTCTGTTCCAGGCAATAGTTTTTGGAATTTCTGAAGCTAATGGTTTTGTAATTCCGTGTTTCATAGTTCAATGCTAATTAAAATCTTTTCTCTACACTTTTCATGAATTTTGACCTTTCTACATTCTACATCCTAAAAGGAGGCTGATAGTTTGTGAATATTGTATTTATTGTTGTATATATTATCATCTAAAGTTGTCATCTAAATTCTCTTTACTCTCTTGTTTCTCTGTTCTTTTCAGAGTGTTTTATCATTGTAATTTTATAACTCTTTTTGTGAAACATCTGGAATGCACTGAAGTAGATCTCACTTGATCAATGCTGCTCCCTAGTAAACAAATAAAATTAAATAAGGTGTTATATGTAACACTGACATTGTTACATATTATTTGACACTTGTTTTTTTAAGTAGATTTAATGAGTGTAATTTCAAACATTCATGTTTTCTAGCATAGGTTAATAGATTTGGGTTCCTATTACATGAACAAACTTTTCAAAGTTCGAATGTCATATGGTCGACAGCATATGATCGAACTTTGAAAAGTTTGAAGGTTAAATGTAATGGCGCCGTATGGTGCAGAATGGGAGAATTTCCCTTTTCTGCACTAAAGTGCGATCTTGGAGTTGATATATTTAAGTAGGGGGTGTGGGGGTGCAGGGGGGCTTGCCCCCCTGCTCGGAGCATTAAGGTAAGTTTTATATTTTTTTTGATGTTTTATTATATATTCGAAGTTTCAAACTTTGAACATACGTTGTCGAACATATGGGATTCGAAGTTTTGAAACTTTGAATATATAATATAGACCCATAGATTCATAGGTTCATAGGTGTATACTAGGCTGACGACCAGTAGGGCCCTTATAAGCCTAAACTTGAAAAAAATTGCACAAGGTCTCCACAAAACACCAATAAAATTCAAAGGTCGACCCTGGAAGGCACAACAATAAAGCTCAAGACAGTCCAAGTACAATACGTTTTATAGCAACCGATACACTACATTAACGTTCCAAATTTCGTTTTCATGTAATATGAAAACGAAATTTGGAACATTAATGTAGTGTATCGGTTGCTATTAAATGTATTGTACTTGGACTGTCTTGAGCTTTATTGTTGTGCCTCCCTTATAAGCCTAGCCATGCAACCCAAAATTGACCCACAAATTTGATTTATATAGGTGGTGATTTACTGAATTTCTCTGTACGTCAGAGAAATATGAACCAGACCAGGCATAAATTTCTGTTTACCCATTCACTGGTCAGGTTGTGCTTAAAAAGGGATAGGCAAGAACTCTACTTCACATAGATGGGGAGCCGGTTCCCAAGAATGGGATTTCTCTGAGAAACATATCAGTGTCTCTAACATGTCCTATTTATGTTGCAAGCAGAATTTAGGTCTTTTAATCTAGAATTTCTGATACTATTTGTTTTGAGGTTGAGCGAAAGGTTCATCAGAACAGGGTCCAAGGATGTCCTCTGTGCCAGGCAAAGCTCACCTCTCAGAAGTCTGTATGATATTGATAAAGAAAACGGTTTGAGGCAATTGGCATAGGGCATTGTATTTACTCCTTGTATTCTTTTTCTAAGGAACCTTTGTGGAAGTTCTTGTTCCTGCATATGTCTGGTCAGGTACATATACTCTATGATGGTCTGATGATGGCCGAGTACAGTGGTATGATGATCTCTCTGGACCTCAATGTCATGCCCCTGCTTATAAGTTGAGCAACACAGAAGGAATTTCTTACTACCTTGGACACGTGTTGGTCAAATGCTAGGTTACTATCTACATGATTTTCCAGATCTCTGACTAGTGAATCAACTTTAAATTTATTTATTTATTTATTTATTTATTTATTTATTTATTGCAGTTGGTTTACCAGGATAGTCCATTGGGCCACAAGGAACCCGTTTTCAATGGAGTCCTGGGGAGAAAAGCTCCAAAAATACATTTTACATACTTACAAACATATATTCACACATACATTCAAAGTTTAACAATAAGGTAAAAAAGCAAAAAATGTACAGCTAAATACATTGTGCAGAAAAATGTAATAATTATTATTTAGCACAGAAATATCCATTTATACAGAGTAGTTAGGAAAACTTAGTCACTAGAATGTTAGAGGAGGTTCAGTGACATGATGAAGTGGTGGAAGAAGAGAATATGTGGACTTATCTAATAATTTCTATAGAATTTTGGGTATAGTAAGATGAAGCAGAGTACTGAGGGATGAGAGAAGGAGAAGAGTAGGTTATGTAGGGTGGGAGCAGGAGCATTCCCACTGAGATGCTAGGTGTGTATAGAGAGATTTTTTGAAAGCAGAGTGATTAGAGGTGGTGCGGATGAGTGAAGGAAGGGAGTTCCAGATGCGAGCTAGGTTGAAAGATAGAAGGTTTTTGCCTGGGGGATAGGTAGGTTTATGGACTTTGAGTAGGTTTTGATTGTTTGATCTTAATACTCTATGGGGTAGATGCATATTAAATGCAGAAGAAAGGGAAGGACAGAGGGAGGGGTTGAGAACAAGCTTGTGGGCTAGAGTTAGTTGAGTGTAAGTGAGTTGATTGGGAAGTTCTAGCCATTTTAATTTCTGGAGGGAAAAACAGTGGTGGGTGGAAGATTTGTGGCTGGTGGCGAATTTTGCAATTTTGTTGTAACAAGAGGAGAGTTGTTTTTTGAGAGAGGATTGAAGATTAGTTAGGAGTGGGGCGCCATAGAGGAGGGAGGGGATAAGGAAGGATGAAGCGAGTGTTATTTTGGTAGCAGAGGTAAGGTAGGCATTTTGTCTATAAAGCATACCAAGCTTTTGGTGGGTTTTTTTGATATTTTTTTGTAGGTGAGAGGTAAATTTAAGTTGGTTGTCAATTTGTACCGCAAGTAGCTGTTTTAATTGATGACATAGCCACCCGGTGTGGTAGACATCCTAGAAGGTACTATAATGCATTTCTTGGCAATGAGTTTTAAACTTTGGCACCAGTATTTGTCTGTAATAAACCTTTCTAAAGGGTGTTCTTATCTTGGGGTGATTCAATGACTGCAACCAGTTTGCAATCATCTGTGAACTTGGTCAGTCAAAGGCCTTTGACATTGGCTTTGTCATCTGAAAAGTAGATGCCAAAGAAGATTGGGCCCAGCACAGAGCCCTGGGGACTCCATTGATGGCCAGCATCTTTGTGGAGGTGCCCTCACTGATTCTAACCTCCTGGGTCCCATCAGTGAGCCAGCTAGCTATCCAGCAAGTTATAAAGGGGTTTATACCTAGTTCCATTAGTTTGTGGACAATGCCTGAGTGGGGTATTGTTTCAAATGCTTTAACCAGATGTAGGTAGGCAGTATCCACTGTTTTCCACTCATCCATTGCCTTAGTGACCTTTTTAAATAAGTCCACCAGATTCAGTAAGCATGACTGTCCTTTGACAAAGCCAAAGTGGAATGGATCCGGTGTCTGGTGGCTTCCTATGTCTTTTTTGCTAATTTCCATGACAATTCTTTCCATCACTTTGCAAATAAGACTAGTTACACAAATGGGTCTGTAGTTTCCAGGATATGTTGATGATCCTATCTTATGAAGGGGAGTGACCACTGCAGTCCTCCATTCATGTGGCACAATGCCTGTTTTAAGACTATAGGTAACTATTGACTTCAGGGGTCCTGATAAGTCATATTTTAGGCTTTTCAGGAGGCATCCTGGGATGTTATTGGAGCCCATTGAGGCTACATTCTTGGCTTTAGTGAGTACAGTCAGTACATGTTCCCTAGTTATAACTAGAGGGGTTATGTTTTAGAGTAATTTCGAGGGATGGTTGGGGGTGAGAGGGAGGTAAACTCGAAAGTGAATTTTGTCTGTTAACAGGTTTACTACATTGTCAGCCTCAATGAATGTAGCACCACTGACCACCAGTTCAGCACATTGCTGTGTGCCACCCTTGAGGTTTTGACAGAGCTGTAGAAGGCCTTATGATTATCTTTCACCTGGGAGGCTATCTTAAACTCAGAGTTGAATCTGCATGACCTAATTTGCTCTCTTAGTTGCATATTTATTTTAATGTATCTTTATAGGAATTACCCTTCCTGATTTTTGCCATATTTTTTCTTTTGTTGTATATCCTGTCTAATTTGGAATGCCACCAGGATGGTTTGTTTCTAACGTTAGTCCTGGGCTTACATCTGGCAGATACAGCAGTGTCTGTGCAGCCACTGACGTGGTTGCACAGAGTTTGTGACAACAATTCAGCATAGTCAGAGTTTGTGACAACAATTCAGCATAGTCTACTGTGTTATCTGGGTTTAGAGGGGCATTGGATTTTGACAATCTATCACTGGATAAAAGGTAATTTGCCTTGGAATAGCTCCTAACTGTTACTGGTTTTAATAGGATTATGGAGTTGATTTTGATTTTGAAGGAGACAGCTTTATGGTTGGAGCTTACCAGGGAGGATGAGACACTGGGGGGGGGGGGGGGGTGCAGTGTTCTCTCATATTTGAAGCATGAGGTCCAGTATGTTGAAGATTGTAGTGGGCGTATACACTATTTATTCAAGGGTGTTTGCATTTGCGAAGTCCAGGAATCTCTGTGCCTGTAAATTTGAGGCTGTACAAAAAATATGCTGAGAATAAAAATAGAACAGTACAATAACAAGAAACTACTAAACAAAAAAGTACAGAAACTAACACAGCTGAAGGTAAAACAAAGAACTTTAATGCACACAAAAGAGAGTAAGTGCTTTCACTGTGTGCTCTCACTGCTTCATCAGACTATCCTTGACATAGCAATGTGGTCTGTTAACCATGATCTCCCAAAATGAAAAATACTGGATCCACTTAGAATGACACCAGAAAGACAGTTGTTGAAATCACTCTTGCTTATATTGTGGCATCACCCTCAGTGATAGTAATATGCTGCTCAATGCTGAACTCATACCAGCCTGAGACACACAGTCTGAGAGCTCCATAATATTTATCTGCATATAGTCAAGGAAGGTACATCTCAGGTCATTTACACCTACACGGACTATAATGGAATCATACTGGTACCTGTGGCGCAATTAATTGAGTGCGTGAGTGATTTGGCAAATTCTGGCTCCAGATAAGCAACTAACAGTTATCATCTTCTTGTTCAGCCCAGTTAGAGGGTCAGAATATCTTAGAATGGAGTTCCCTATGATGACAGCCCTGGGAAGTATGTTTGCTTGCCTTAGGGGCTTAGTGTTTGGGGCTCCACTGAGAGTGATAGTATATGTAGTGTTAGGTGTTGTTTTTCCTGAGTACCTTTGGGTCTGCTGAGGCATAGCTTTGACAACAGGTGATCTAGGTGATCTTTGTTGTTTAGGAAGATTGCTTTTAAGCACCTCAGCATACATTAGTCTATGTGTGTGTTGTATACTATGTAAGGTGGGTGTTGTATGCATGGTTTCGACAACGTGATGTGCACTTCAGTATCACTGTGTAACTACACTTTTTGCATACTGTGTCTGCTTCTTTAAGGATTAAGTGGTTGTCAGTAAACATGAGACAATTGCTACATTGTTTCAAGATGCCCATAGCCACCAAGCCGGCTACAGAAAAGTTAAGAAATTGCCTATCCATACTGTCCAGTCCTTTGATTTGTGAGCTACCTGGAGGTGGTGTATTGGGATTAGAAGGCTATTAAGGGTGCTTTATCACTGCAGATTATGCAAAACAGTAGTAAATTCTACTAACGTTAATGTTTACACAGTACTGAATTCAACTAAATCTGTAGCCATTGCCATTTCATTCTCAACTAACTGCTCTATGCTTGTTAATGCACAAGGTATTTCCTTAATATTATTGCTTTACAGGGTAGAGTTTTATGAACCATTCTTTCAAAGTGTTTGCTAGTGCGCAGGGCACTGCAAACCCATTCAAATGCACACAATTTATAGCAGCACAGAGAACTAACCAATGAGCACTCTGGCCAATAAAAAGACTACACTTTGAATCCTTTTGTGTATTTCCCAACTCAGATAGACCAGGCAAACACCTCCTCCCAGAGGATGAATAAACCCAGAATTTAAAAAAACACAGTAGAAGAGACCCACAAGTGCAATGCTACCACAAATCCCTTAGCTGGAAATCCCTTGCTGAAAGTAATTTCAAGACAGTAACAGTGAGAGGAAGAGCAAATTTTTTAACAAAAAAATATCAGTGAAATACACACATAAAAGCAGGAAACGGTAGCGATCATTCAAAATAATTTAAGAGCGATTTAGCAATTAGAGGTACTTAACTTTGCCTGGATGCCACTGGATATAAGAACATTTGTGGAATGCAGGTTAGAACTCCAAGCTTTGCTGAGCTCCTGAAAAATGAGCAGAAGACGGCAAAATTGAAGTGTATTAACCCACCAGATGCGCAGTAGCAAGCCCCGCCCAAACCCCGCCTGCGACCATTTTGACTGCACCGCCCACCGTTTGATTGAAAGATGCCACCAAAACACTAGGTAATGTAGACCTGCAAACAGATTATCAAAATCATAAAGAAAATACAGAAAACATTATACGTTTATACGTATAACAGTAATTATATGCTTATTGCAAAATACTTGTGTGCTGTTTGATTGTTAAAGGGGTGTTTTATATTATGAATTTTGTATCTGTTTTGGCAGAACGTCCGGCTACAGTATGTTGTAAGTTAGCAGCCACCCTCCCCCGAAAGCAATGATCGTGATTTTTAACAATGCACAGCTTTGTGCTGTAAATTTTTGTTACAAACTTTGATACTTAAAATGTGAGATCTATTAATTTTAAATGCAAAATGTATTTTTTGGTTTTGTGTCGAGTAACCTGTTTACACATTTGATGTTGGTTGCTTGTAGTACAGATGGCTTTAAAACTGCAGGGAGGGATTTGAAATTTAATGTTTAAGAAATTTTGGTATAGGATGTTCTACTGAGCCCAAACTTCGTTCCGACATATTTTTATCGTATTTGCATTTTACAAAAACAGATCTTTCTCTGTTTGGCAGGTTGACGGGAGAAGGGATTTCATGTCTCAGATCATGTGTGTAGTGTAGTTAAGTCGTTTAAGTGTGTTTGTTGATAGGAACTCCGTAATTTGTACTCCTCAGCTCCAAACCAGTGAAGGTTTCATTTCCCTTGTTTAGTGTTATTTGCATAGAGTTTTCAGGTCACTTAATGAGTAGTGGTCTGGTGACAGACAGTAGCTTGCAGGAGCAAGTTTTTTTTTTTTTTAACAGACATGCTAATGTCTGTTAAAAGATTAGACAGATTATAAAGAAAACATGCGTATAACCTTTCTGCTACATGATTGCGTGTCAATCACGGCACATTTCAGTTGTTAATCTCTGCCCTCCCGCATGTCAATCACGGCAGGCACGCCCATTCCTGCGCGAACTCGGTGGTGGGTTAATACACTTCAATTTCACCCAGAAGACAGTATATAGTAAAGGAGTTTTACTCAAAAGCAATTCTGGTTTGCTGGGTGGGCACTCAGTATCATGGATCTATGGAAAGCAATGGGTGGGAAGAGTACAAAAATAGCTTATACAACAGTCAATAGCAATGAAAGAGAGGAGGGAGGGACTTTGGAAATCAGATTATCATAAGGGGTGGAGACCAGAGACACAGCATTAAAGAACAACAGCAGCAGCAGTAAACAGGTGGAAGAGTTGGGAAGATAAAGCAGACTGGCTACAAAGGCATACAATCAAACAAAGGTAATACTGGATCTCTTTCAGAAACTTTAGGTTAATGTATTAGTGAGGGTTGGGGCAGACAGAATACAACTTAAAGCAGGTAAAAGATAAATATAACAGCACTGATGGACAAAGTGGAGCTGAGACAATTCTCTCACTATTGACCTTCTCATACAGTTTAAGGCAGCAGATTATGCAGAAATTTACCAGTAATACTGTTTATGGAAAATGTTATAATCAATGACTAAGGCACAAAATATCATAAGAGTACACAGTGCTGCCTCAACTGTGACTTAAACTACAAGACTATGGGCCAGCAGGTTTTAAATACAAACGGATAGCTTTTACAAGTAATTCTACTTGTGGAAATAGAAGTGCAGAATAATGCAGAAACACAGTCTTTCCACAACTGCTGATGTCATGCTCTCTATCACAGAAGCAGTGTCCTAACTTACAAGTAAAATTGACACCTTCATCAAAAATCTTACATTTTGTATAAAATATTAAAAACCTTTAAACCAGTAAACATCCCTGGATTCCTTAGTGTGTATCAAGTCTTGACATGATATGTTCTGTTTTGGGGGGAGGAGGATGCAGTCTGTAATAACATACAAATGGTACATTTAAATCCGCAACTGCCTACATTGAAAGCATTTCTATAAAAGTTATCACTGTAATTAATAAATGGTCAAAACTCCTATTAAATAAGAAAGCTGGGGCTTCTGTAGATAGCATCAGTGCTAAATTTGCCTTTCGTATCCTAATATGTAATGCAGGTTTAGTTATGAAGCTTTGAATACGGTTTAGTGGATAAAAATGAGCTCTTCTTTTTGATGCAGGTGGAAATGTATTTAATTTTATCAGATGAGCACTAGTCTGTGTTATTTTTACTGAAAACTTGATAGGATAACTGCAAGCACAGGGGATGCACGTATTCAGCTACTACTGTTTAATTAACTCCAAAGTTATCATTTCCTGCATGTTATTTTCTTGAGTTTTGTACTCTTTCATCTGTAGTTACTCCTCAGTAATACAAAACTGAACTGTTTTCTAATTTCATAAATAAAACTCTTTATGTATTGCATTGCATTTATAAGTTACATGCAGTTCCTAGCAACAGTGACGGGTCTAGAGCTATATGAAATGGGGATTCTGATGGCCTGAAGGGAAAGTAAATGCACCGCATGGTATCAACATTGGCTGTAGATGATTGACACTGTTGAAGTGACACCCTGATCCCATGTACAATAGTGTGAAGAAGGAGCTTTGGATGGATGGATGGATGGATGGATGGTTGGATGGATGGATGGATGGATGGATGCATTCAAAAATGATTCAGTAATGATGGTGAGCTAAGCATCAGAAATTAGTATCTGAAAAGTTCAGCTGCTTTTTAGTGGAGCACATTTGTTCAGTTACGTATTCAGCTTGCTGTCTATGATAATGAATTCAACATTGTTTATGTGGGTGTTTTTAATTAGCAGAGTAATGCTGCAGCTGCAGTGAAACCATAATGTCATTTGTGAAACAAATCTATTTTATAAAGAGGCTGAAGTGTACTGTGAAAGATAATTTGCTGAATATTGCAGATAATGGCATTTATTTATAGGTGAAAATATACCATGCACTCATATCTGCAAGACCTTCATCAATACCTCCGATGACAAACTACCAAAGTTATTATTAAAGAAACAGAATCTAGAATGATCACCATTCACAATCTGGAATGCCACCAGTCAGTGAATTCCTTTAAACGCTCATGTTTACAAATAGCCAGCTGCAGGACATGTTTCTTAGAAGTTTTAGAGAGCTCATATTTAAATTATGTTGTACATTAATAAATAGAACATAGTTCGAACCTCAATTTTCATTTTATATTGAGTGTAAATGAAAAAAAATAAGACTTACAGTGGGACCACATTTTAAGTAATAGATGAATCAACACACATGTTCCTTGGCTGACAGACAAGTACTTGAATAAGGAGGTAAAATGGTAAAGCACGGAGTATGCAACCTTTCTAGAAGCCTCTTTCAGGCTTAGAACAGTGTTACTAGAAGGGGAACCGTGGAACTGTCATTTTAATTATTGAGACAAATATCATCTCTCCTGTCAGAATGTATTGTTATCCCTCATCACCGATATTGTTTACATTTCCTTATGCAGACTTGTTTTTTAGAATGTGCCTACTTGGACCAAAAGCAGGTTAAAACAGTTAAGAATGTTTTTTTTTTTAAATCTTTTTATAGGATTATATCAATAGAATACAGAAATATCCAAAACAAATCTAAAGCAAAATAGAAACTACACACTAAACATAACTGTATACAAATCTCATCTATATCTAAATGGATTGAGTTCATAGTTATGAAGTAATGTCATGACAGAATATATTCGGATATCAATTTCCAAGTATCCTTCTGTATTGTTTTTTGCTTCATGGAATACCACAGATATTTATGTGCACATAGTTGCTTTCTAGCTATTTGTCTAAATCCTTCCCATGATATCTTAGACCTGTCTTTCCAATTTAGGGTGATGTAATATTTTATTAACATAAATGTTGTTACTAGAAGATGCATATGTTTAATATTCGATCCTAGTGGAGGGATGTGCAGGAGAGCAAATTTCCAAGATAAAGTTGATTTTTCATACCCCATTTTTTCTAATTTGACCTTTAGGGCACACCAAAGTTTGTATGAGCATTTACAGCTCCAAAATATGTGTATGATATCTGCTTCTTTCGAAGGGCAGAATTGGCAGTGTGGTGGAATCTCTTTGTACATCTTATTTAAGATTGAGGGCGTAAAATATGCATTATTTAAAATCATAAGTTGAGAATATCTCAATTTTTGGAGGGGTACAGATTTGGAGTATTTCTGAATCGCCTGTGCAATTATGTTGGAGGTAATTGTAGAATCCTGTTTTGTCCAGTAATTAGAGTGTATATCCTCTTTAGTGTATCTAATAGATGTAATGATTTTATAGACATTTGAGATAATTTTCTTTTTCCGTGTCAACAGATCCCATAAGGTTTTACATGTAGCTATGTGTGAGTCTGGGATGTCAATACCTTCCCAAAATCTGTAACATAATTCTTTTAATTGGCTTACCATGGTTGCATATTTAGTCGGTAGATTTAACTTGTTCCTCATGTTGGCTACAGATTCCTGATTAAGTAGAAGAAAGTCTAATACTGTTTTTTCCCTCAGCAGTGGGTATGGATTCAAATTAATCATCCTATCATTTAATTGAATATTGGGATTAAGATGTAATGGTTGGAGTGTCAAGAAAGCTGTGTATAAATTCAGTGATTTGAAAAGATTTTGTGTGATTTTAATTTGTTCCCATAGGTCGTTTTGAATTTTATATCTTCTCCTGGACGTTCCATCTAAGAATGGGAGAGCCATGGGATTAAATTGTAGTGTTTTAACATAATTATGGTATAATTTCACCCAAATTGGGCACCATTTATTGGGTTCATCCCTATAACTTGCAATATTGATTATTCTGCTACTTTTGTTAATTTCATAATATAGTCTAAAGTCAGGCAGTCCCAATCCACCTTTGTCCTTAGGATACATAAGTTTTTGATAATTTATCCTGATAGGTCTTGGGTGCCATATAAATTTCAATAGGGTTGTTTGGATATTATTGAAAACTTTATTATGTATCAGTGTGTTGGTTGCGTTGAATATGTAAAGTATTGTCGGGAGAACATTCATTTTAATAATGGCTACTCTCGATAAAAGAGGGAGTTTAAGTTGTGTCTATCTTTCCAAATCTTTTTGTACACTAGACCATATTTTATCCACATTATCTTGATAATAATTATGTGCGTCTGTATAGAATGATATTCCTAGGTAGTGTAAGTGGTCTCTGATTTTTATATTTGGTGGAGTAAATACACTTGGGTATTGTGCGTAGTTATTTAAAGGGAATATTGTTGATTTGTCCATATTTACCTTATAGTTCGCAAATTTAGAAAATATATCTAATGAATTATTTATCTTATTAAGGTCAGTGTTGGGGAGGGAATAATATATATTTAAGTCATCTGCGTATGCTGACAGTGTTATCTCAGTGTTAAATAAGACCGGAATATTGTGAAGTGTTCTCTGTTTTATTAGTAAAAATAACGGTTCAATATACAAATTAAATAAAAGAGGTGATAGAGGACATCCCTGTCTTATCCCATTGTTAATTTTTATTTTCTTTGAGCTATATTTGTTTATTTGTAAAATGGTATATGCTTTCATATGCAAAGTGTTGATATAATGAATGAACTGTGTAGGAAAACTAAATTTTTGCAGAATAGTGGTCAAAAATGGCTTATTAATTCTGTCAAATGCTTTAAACGCATCAATAGCTAAGGTGTAAATAGGTGTTTGTTTGATTAAGGATAGAGATATCATTGCATCAAGAGTAAGTGTCTGATCAACTGTTTGCCGATGATTAATAAACCCCAATTGCTCTGGGGAAATATTTTTTGTAATTACTGTTTTAATTCTATTAGCTAATATTGTTGCCATAATTCTCATATCCAAATTAATAATAGAAATGGGCCTATAATTATTAGGGTTGGTGGTGTCAGTATTCGGTTTAGGTATTAATATAGTTCTAGATGCATTCAGATGAGGGTCAGTAATACCAACTTGTATAATGTGCTTAAAGAGATGATAGAATATAATTGACATCTTAGAACTAAAGCATTTGTAAAACTCAGCAGAGAAACCATCTGGACTCGGTGCCTTATTATTTTTGAGATTGTTAATTGCTGTATTAATATCCATTTGTGTAAACTCAGCTGATAGAAGAGCTTGTTGTTGTTCATCTATTCTGGGAAAACTTAATTTATTAAGGAATAGATGTAACTCCTGTTCATTGAATATCGTGGGGGTAGGGTTGTACACTTCTTCATATATCTTCTCAAACACCTTAATTATATCTTGTGAATTATGATATCTATTTTGTTGAAAGATAACTTCCGAAATATATGGAGTAGGTTTATGTTGATTAAGTAACCTTGCTAAAAATCTGGAGGGAAGTTGCACACATTGTGAGTAATTGGCTAAGTTTTTAATTTCGTGAAATGACAGGTTTTCTGCTTGTAGAGATAATAGATTAACCTGCAGTTGATTAATAGAATTCTCTATTTCCGAGGAATATTTCTGTTGCAACTTCAGCTTAAGCTTAGTTATTTCTTCCTTGATACTATTTTCTTTGGTGAGAATATTTTTCTTATAAAAAGCTAATTTATTAATTAGCATCCCTCTGATTAAGACTTTTGTGGTACCCCATGTTATATCAATCGGTCTATTATTATCTGTAAGGGATAGTATGCATTGGTCTAACAAAATGTCAATTTCCTTTCTAACCTCCGTCTTTTCCAATAGATTAGGATTTAGGTGCCACCATCTATTATAGTTTTTCGGGGAGTTTTTATGTAACCAATCTATTGTTAAAGTAATTTTAGAATGGTCTGATAGAGACCTAGGTTCTGTGTAAAGTGAAAGGTCAAAGTGTAGAAAGATATCTGAAATTAAGAAAAAATCCAGTCTGGACCAAGTCTTATAGCATTGGGAGAAAAAAGTAAATCCTTTATTGTCCATGTGAGAAAAGATATTAAAATGTGGGTCAATTAATCTAAAATCGTTTTTAATTTCAAAGAGAGCAGTAGTGGCCTGCGAGTTAAATTTAGTTTTATTGTTTGTTCTATCTATTTTTGGGTCCTGAATGGAGTTCCAGTCGCCCCCTAGAATGTAGTAATGTTCTGGAAAGGAGTTTATTAAGTTGTAAATGCCCATTATAAAGTTGTGTTGGAAGGTGCACGGGGTGTATACGTTCATAATTAAAACTGGTCTATCTAATCTATCAATTTTGGTTACAAAATAGCACCATCTGCCTTCTGGGTCTGAATCCTGCTTTAAGATATCCTGTTGGAAAGAGTTTTTAATGATGATAGCAACTCCTACTTTATTAGTTTTATTGCCTGCTGCTATGATGGATTTAATCCATCTTTTCTTTGCCATGAGGTTCCACTGTTCCTTTAGTAAGTGTGTTTCTTGTATCATAATAAAGTCTAGCTTAGATTTAAACACAAGATGCAGGAACAGTTTTCTTTTGTTATCTGTTTGTAAACCCTTAACATTCCATGAAGCTAACGTCCACATGATTTCATTAGTAACTGTAGCCATATCCGGTATTTATGGGTTATAATGGTAAATACAATCAGCACAGAAGGAAACCATACATGACATGAAAAAGTTAGACATAGATGAAGAACTCTTCCAGTCTTAACCCAGTGCCTAACCACTAACTCTGCTACTCTGGAAGAGGGTGGGATACTTATTCTTGTTCGATAAACACTTATTAGGTAAAAGAAATAGTACCTCATTTTAGAGTTTAGAAATGTGTTTTCACAGTTCAACATGTATCCCAATTCACTCAGCCTTTCCCAAAAAAGCATAGAAAACTAAGCTATCCTTAGTACATTTTCCTGAAACATCAATCAGAGCACCAACTAAAGGTATTGTGAGAATTCCTAATTTACACATATATTTATAGTAAAGCTTTTATACAAGATCAATTGTGGAAAAACTAGCTTAGTAGCTCTTATTTTAACTAAACATTCTCCATCCAAGCCATGTATGTATAATAGCTTTGATATCTAGAAAGTCTTCAGAACCAGCATTTGAACACTAAAAAGGAACAAAAATCACATTTTTATGCTTGTGCTATAAATGTACCTTAATGTACAGCGAGCCAAGTATATGTTATTCAAGATCTTACATACTCATCTATATAATCAAACCTTTTATATTTTCGGATAGCTAGAATGTAAAAGAAAGAAAGTCCCGAGTCTCATAAGTGATTTCTATGTTTTAACCTTTTATCTGTACAGAGTTTGTCTAAGCTAATTTTCTATTAAGTAATACAAACATATATCAGTACTACAGTTGGGGAATGGTTAAAGTAACTTAGTATCATTGTATACCATGGAGTATGTCCATAGCAGTTAAACGGTTAAGTCCTCCAAGTGATTGCAATTTGGAAAGCAAGTTTACTGAATTGTTTTCATTAAATACCCAATCTTCTCTTTTTAAGTGCAGATATGTGCAGTACCAGTCGCTGTCTCTTTAAGAATGCGCTGCATCATGGGAGGTCATCACGTACGCAGAGGTTGCGTTGAAGCTGTGGATTAATGGGAGCTGAAATCCATCTGCCATCTGGACGACCACGAGGAGATCAGGCCCAGGATCCAGCGTCTACGCCTGGCCACGGATTGAAGGCCCTCCCGATACGAGACTTCCAGGAGAAGACGAAAGGAATGCAGGTATGACTGACCAAATCAGGGTAACCGTAATGAAAGGAATACATCTCTTTATTTCTGCCATATGTCTGCTATTATATAGCGAGTGTTTATCAAGCCTTATGTATAGTTTTTTCTGGATTGATTTTAAATAGTTTGAGAAACACCGATGCTGCTTCTTCCTTGAAGTTCATTGAATATTTGTGATCCTGAGTTGTGAAAATGAGCGTACTGGGATATTTCATTTGAAATTTGATTTGCTTGTTTATGAGGAATATTGAGAATTGTAAGGGGCAAGTTTTTGTCTTTCTAGTTTGATTTGATATGGCAGATCTTGTGTAATGCTTATTCTCAACCCATTCCACTCCACCAATTTTTTGGTTTTGGTGGCAGATAACAGTTTATTGACATGACAGAAGTTAAGAATCTTAGCATAAACGATTCTTGGGTAATTTAACACTGGGGATGATCTCAGAGCTCTGTGCGCTCTTTCAATAGTAATTTGGTTAGCTTCTAGGTCGCTTCCTAGGAATAACGAGAATATTGATGTTAATGTGTCCATCAACTTGTTTTGCTCAATATTTTCAGGGATGCCCCTTATGACTATATTGTTGCGTCTAGATCTGGCTTCGAGATCCAGAATTTTTGCTTGGAGATCCTGAATAGAATTTTTGTTGGTTTCTGCCGCTTTTTGAATGCTTTCTATTTTAATGTCTTGATCCATGATTTTAGATTTAATTTTGTCCATCCTTGTGAGTATTTTGTCTGTAGATGAACCAATTGCATTTATTTGAGTTGACAGATTTTGTATCGCCTCATGAATGGGTTGTAATGCCATTTTAAGATCTTCTAAGTTAGAGTTTTCTGTTTTGTTTTTATTTGGGTTTGCATTCTTATTGGATTCCATAGATTTATTAGTTCTGGCTCTTTTGGATGTTGTATCCTTTTCAGGTGAATTTATTGATGAGAATTTTGATTTGGTAGTCTGGCTTTCCATAGATTCTAGTTCATGTGGCATTTTGATTGTTCTCCTTTGATGTATTTTAGCAGATCTTCGTCTGTATTGTATTTTAGAATCACACCGGCCTGGATATTATCTGCACTGAGATCACATGTGGCATGGACCCTGGTACTAATCTGCAGCAATCTTGTCTTTTTGTAAGAGATTTAGAATTTTTCTTCCCTCAGGTACGTACATCAAGCTGTTAGTTGACTAATCAGTGTATTTTTAGTTGTAGAAAGCTCTTTATCTCACTTGTATTTGTATAAACAATTAAGGTAGAATGCTCCACTGTGTTTCAGCACTCCCTACAGGACAGCAGCCATCTTGCTCTCAAAACAGTTAAGAATGTTAATGTCACAATCATAAACTTGCAACCTGTTGCAACTATAATTAGAATTTTCATGTACACAGAAAACAAGCACACTACTAATAGACTATCAAAGATATTTGGCACATTGATAATCCAAGTAAAGCTTTAAATTATGCTACAGACTTCAATGACAAAGACAAGCAGAATGCAAAAGGTGAAGCGCCATGGTTGCTCATTCCTCATACAGTTGGTAAAATAATGTTTAGAAGTATGCATTATGCTTCAAACATGAATAAAAAATACTGTGGGAGACTGAACCAGGTCCTTTACTAGTTTGCAGAAGGAAATTCACAGCTCATTATAACCATCATCAGTGTAAACAGTCACAGGCAACAGTATCTGTGGTTCTCACTTACATCTCACTGCTGTTGTTTTGTGATACTTAACAAAATAAAATTAAATCTGCTATCTCTACATCTATTAAAACAAATGTCAGCAGATAAGCTGGGAGTCTTTTGACTGAGACTGGATATTTTAAAGCATATTATTATTTTTTTTATTATTTTGAGAAGGTGGGTGGACTTGACCATTAAGTGTGACCCATTTCAGCCATGAGATTGCTGCAAAAATAAAAGAAAAACCTGAAAATTATAACATTGTCCTTCAACATACAGTAGGATGAACACAAACTTACAGGTAATGTTTAGAAGCACACAAGGTTGAATTCATGAGCGAACCACCATGGACATCCAAAAACTCTTGAAATCCTTTATTAAAATGAACCCTCGATAAAATCCTTTTCCTTATAGAAAAAGCATCTGATGACAAACAGTTGGGGTAACAAATAATCCTGCACTATCTATAAATCTAAAAAGAACTTCAACTAGTGGGAAGAGTACTTAAGAGGAACTGGAACAGGAAATATTGATTGCAATTTTTGATGGCAGAGAAATGCACAGTACAGAGTATTCATCCAGAGGCAGTTCACTTACTGATGATTACCTTATACAGTAGTAAACATTTAATTTCTGAATGTCTCTACAGCCTTAGGGTAACTGCCTTCATGTTAATATTTGGCTTCAAAGGATCCTTTAATTCTAGCTAATTATAAGTGTGCAGCAAAGTGAACCTGGTTTAAAAAACATGTACAGAAAAAACAGACAATTCTTTGTGGATATGTCTTTTAACCTGGCAGCATATATAGTAATATTCCTGCTACTGAATAGTTTGAATGTGTCAGAGCTCTTCATCAAAAATATTCATCAAGAGCAGGTCATCATCACATTACATGTACACGGTGACCTGAATTCCTTTTCACTTCAATCATATGATGACCAAGGAATAGTTTATGTATATGGTCCATTTCCTTGATGAACTGAAAATTATGTAACATTACAAAGACCTATCTCATCATGATAGTTTAAGGATCATATATTCTTTTTACAGTGAAAGCAATTTTCCAAATATACATCTTTTGCAGAAAAATTGTGAGATGACATAAGTAGGGACACATGGATATACTTATGAAGCCTTTGCTTTTTTATCCTTATCAGAACTCTAGCAAGCAGGAGAGGATGTACCAATAAAGCTAGAAAATCATGAGGATTTATGTTTTTGGGACATTCTCTGCCTCCATCAGTTGATAATTTTGCCTGAATGATCAAACAAAGCCAGTCTTGTGTACATACCTCTCAACTTCTTTACTCAAGAAATCTAGACAAAAGCAAAAATTGCAGGGGAAAAAGGCTCAAAAATAGGGACAGATTTTAAATATTGCTCTTTTAAACCTAGAAAGTAGCTAAAATAATATGTTTTGCATTAGTATGCATTTTCTGAAGGATATGAAGTTTGAAATTCAAACATCTGTCATTATTTAGTGACTTCAATCTTCAATGATTTTCCAAAACTGCAAATTTTATGAGGAAAAGATCAAAAATAAGGGCTAAAAATCTGGACAGTTGAGAGCTTTACCTGGGTAAACTTTGCATTATCACTGTACATGAATGGATTAGTGCTTTTATACAATAACATTGTTTTAAAAAAAATGCTTACTTTTTAAATTGATTTCATTGTATAACAGCACTTCAGTGTTCTTGTACCTCTTTTGTCAGCTACTGATGTACTACTTGCATAGTGTGTCAGTGAGGTGCTAGAAAGGAGATACATAAGGCCTCTCTGTGGTACGTTTGTGTCTTATTGTTCTGTAAGTACTATTTGTTTGCAATACTAGCAAAACAAGATGAGGAAGACGTTGGCATACCATCAGAGGCTTTTCTGTAGCACGTTTCTTGACTTGTTTTTTATTGTATGTGGCTGTGGTAACAGGACCTGCTCTATTTAATATTACTACATGCATGCCTGACTGCCCTGCCCAATCAATCTGCACATTTTGTATATAAATAACATTTTGTTGTACAAGAGTCAACATTGCCAAGCTCTGCTTCATTCATGCTTCGTTCATACATGGATTATCACCAAAAAAAATCATTATTGTCAGCTTCAAAAAGAGCAAGGCCTGTCTGATATTTGGCTCAGAGGGTTGAGTCTGTGAGATGTAGCTCCTGTGGTACAGAGTTTGATGATTCCCTCAACTCTCATTCGCATGCTTTTGTGACCTTGAGCAAGTCACTTAGCCAGACATTGCTCCTGGGTCACCTCTGAAAAGGGACTATGTGCCCTGTTGGCCTACCTGATTAACAAATGAGCATTATTATTAAATTATCTACAACCACCACTCAACTTCTCCAGATTCTTCTTTAATGATATATATCTACTGCCACCTGGAACTACACTGAGACTGTCTGGACATTTAGATATCTACGGCTTTGGCTTAAATACATTTTTTTATTTTACTCATTTAGTAACTGGGTAAGCCCACTGGACATAGGTGTGACTGTCCCTTTTCAGGGGTGATTCAGGAGCAACATCTGTTTAAGGGATTTGCTTAGAGTCACACAGCTGTAAAATGGAGGTGAATGAATCCAAACCTGTATGTTGGACCAATGAAGCAACTCATTAGCAGCTCAGAGTTTTAGTGCTTTCTTCCAACTGACCTTCCATAAGCATTAATTTTCCCCACTGCAAACACAAAAACAACTCAAAACTAGCTAAAGTATCAGTATTTTTCTCTCATCAGGTGTCAACAGCTGCCTTATCAAGATATCCCACAGCTGGACTATGGGTTCCCACATTTTGCATTTGTATTTGCTTGTAGCTATAGGTACTCTTGATAACCTGCTCATTCATGTTCTGTAATGCAAGAGTGATCATCAGTGTACCACCCTTAGAAGGGCTAACTGGTTACATGTGATACACAGGACTAAACTACAATCTCTCAGTTTGCAAGTTGCTTTAGTTTGACTATTCCTTCCATTAGCTCACTGCCTTTGTTTGGTATCTCCAGTGAGCCTTCACTTTTTCACACAGTTCACATAATGGTCATTCTATTCTCTCATGTGCAGCCCTCCCTCCAAGAAAAAATGGTCACCATTATTTGTTACAAATTCTTAAATACTTTGCCCTGCAGCCTTTAAACCTCTTGTGATCTTACATCTTTCCTCCCTAAACTATGCATTCATCCTGTGACCTAAAACATACCCCCTGCTTTGCTACTGAGTCTTATATTATATATCCTTATCTACCCACAATACACTTCCATTGTTATCCCAGAATGGCACTTACCTGTCATTTGCTGCTGCGCTGCAGTGTATGTTCCAGTTTACATCTCTCTATTTCCCTTGTATGTGCTGTTTTCCTAGTTACTTGTCCTCATTATTTTCCCACATCCTTTCTACTTTCTTCCTCCCTCTTTTCTTGCACAAACCTTAACTTCAGTCACAGATGGATTTTCCTACAGCTGAGGATTTGTCATCTTTGCTGATTCAAGAGTAAGCTATGAGACTGATAGGCACTTAATAAAAAAGTGGATACTGGGCACTTAAAGAATCCATCATCAAAAGTTTGAAGTCACAGCTAGTGTAGTGACACTGGAGTTGATCATATTAACTACAGGGATGCAGCAGCATAGTTCCTTGTATGTGGAGTGTTGGGGACTTTACTCCAAATGAAAATCAGTTCATTTTCTGATTTCATCAATTGATTTCTTTCTTTTATATTATTTTGTTTTGTTAACCAAGAAGATGGGGTGGTCTGAAGATCACTTTCAGCTACAACCTAGGCCCAATGGTAAAACAAATAAAAACATAGTTGACAAAACAGCAACTATGCATACAGATAACAAATAATAATGCAAATACACTGTCAAATAAAATTGTATGATAATGTCTATTAATAGAGACAGAAAGATAAAGTTTTACTCAATGTTCATATGACTTTTTCCAGCATCCATTTATCCATCCATCCATCCATCCATCCATCCATCCATCCATCCATCCATCCATCCATCCAGAACCCCTTTTCCCATTTTTGCACATGGGGTTGAGATGTTACTTCAACAGTGACAATCAGCTACAGCCAAGGGTTACACCACTGGGTGGCTATCCCTGCAGCTGTAGATCTTCCACATCACACACTCACACCTATGGCCAATTTAGAGTGTCCAGTCCACCTACTGTATATCTTTGGAATGTAAGAGGAAACTGGAATACATGGAGGAAACCTGCAAAAACACAGAGAGGACATGCAGACTCCATGCAGAAGGCATCTCAGCTGAGAATCAAACCAGGGAACCTTTTGCTGTCTCATTTGTTTCAGGGTGAACAAAATAAGGTATATACATTTCAACAGGGCTGCATTAGTAGATCGCTGGCTAGAATTCATGTATTAAGTAGTATGCCTTATCCATTGTCTCTGAAGCAGTTGCATTTGGAACACTCTGTCTCAGTTTCTTTAAGCTTTGTCTTGAAAGTTTGTAAGTGCTTGTGAGACCTAATCTCATTGGGTAATTTGTGGCAACATGCTGGTGCAATTTAGTTGAAGGATCTCTCAGTGGTATACATTATGAATTGTAGCCTGGCCTGAACCAAGGCATCTGAGTTTTGTAAGCTGTATAAGGGTCTCTGATTGAAAAAGTTTGTTTTTTAGAGGAGAGCAGTAACTTGAGTTACTCAACTTGAGAGTAAGGGCACTGAGTAGTTGCTCAGCTCTGGTAGTGACATCTAGCCACTGAACTCTTTTTAGCATTGTGCAGTAATGATCCCTATTGCTACAGATGTGCCACTTTAGCGTTGTGCAGTGATGATCCTTATTGTCAGATATGTGCCACTTCAGAGTTGTGCAGCCATCCCTGTTGTTAGAAATGTGCCACTTTAGCATTATGCAGTGATTATCCCTATTGTTAGAGAGATGTGCCACTTTAGCATTGTGCAGTGATGATCCCTAGTGTTAGAGATGTGCAACTTTAGCGTTGTGCAGTGATGATCCCTAGTGTTAGAGATGTGCCACTTTAGAGTTGTGCAGTGATGATCCCTAGTGTTAGAGATGTGCCACTTAACATTGTGCATTGATGATCCCTAGTGTTAGAGATGTGGTACTTTAGTGTTGTGCAGTGATGATCCCTAGTATTAGAGATGTGCCACTTTAACACTGTGCAGTGATGATAACTAGTGATAGAAATGTACCACTTTAGTATTGTGCAGTATTGATCCCTATTGTTAGAGATGTGCCACTTTCACGTTGTGCAGTGATGATCCTTATTGTTAGAGATGTGCCACTTAACACTGTGCAGTAATGATATCTAGTGCTAGAGATGTGCCAATTTAGTATTGTGCAGTATTGATCCCTATTGTTAGAGATGTGCCACTTTCACGTTGTGCAGTGATGATCCTTATTGTTAGAGATGTGCCACTTAACACTGTGCAGTAATGATATCTAGTGCTAGAGATGTGCCAATTTAGTGTTGTGCAGTAGTTATCTCTATTGTTAGAGATGGGCTATTTTAGCAATGTGCAGTAATGATCCCTATTGTTAGGGATGTGCCATGTTCGCGTTGTGCAGTGATACCTATTGTTATAGATGTGACACTTGGTTTACCTTCATAATGTCGATCTCAATATGGTCGACCCCGCATTCGCAAATACCGAAGTATGAATGTCCCAAATGTCGAATTCCACATATCCGAATGACAAAATCTCGCCCCCTTTTTGACCTATGGTAGCGCTGGTGTGGAGGTGTGGCATGGCTGGAAATGTCAAAATTCTACATTTATTCGACAATTTAAAAGTTTTGTGGTTCTGGTTTCATGGAAACGGGTCGATGATGTGGCCGGTTGATCATATGTGATCGACGATATGAAGGTAAACTGTGCCACTTTAACACTGTGCAGTGATGATCCCTAGTGTTAGATATGTGCCATTTTAGAGTTGTGCAGTGATGATCCTTAGTGTTAGAAATGTGCCACATTAGAGCTGTGCAGTGATGATACCTATTTTTAGAGATGTGCCACTTTAGCTTTGTGGAGTGATTATCCCTATTGTTAGAGATGTATTTGAGCCTTAGTATTTTATTTTTAAACAGACATTTGACCTGTTTTTCAGTCTGATGTGCACTCTAGGAATCATATTGTTAAGAGTTTGGTGTCATTAGTCTAATATTCCCGATGGTACTGTTCTAATCCTATTATTTGCAGGATATTGATATTTAACAGCATTTGTTTTAAATCTATATTTATCTATAACCTTTCTGTTTTTGTATTGTATGCTTGATGAGTCCACCTATGTGTATGTTTCAATGACCTTTGAACAGTTCATTTATTAGTTTTACCATCTTACTTGTAGTTTGTTTATATTTCTTGTTTTTGTTATACATTTGCTTTATTGTAGTATAGTTTTAGGAATCACTGTCTTTGATTAATTAGTAAATAAGCATAATGATTCAAAACTAAAAACATGATTTTACAGTATTTTCATAGCAAAAATGATAAAGAATGGCATACATTTGTATGTCGTGTCCACTAAAGGACAGAGCTTGATCACAAGAACCTGCCAGTCAGAATCAGTGGGTTCTGCTCTTTGAACAACGGTACCAGGAATGAGTTTAATGCAAACAGATTCCACAAGAGGTTAATCCTCTCTATTTAACAATGGTAAATAAGCTTATAGTGAGGGACAGTTACTTTCAATTAGCAATGACAAGTCAAGTATCCTAGACCAAGAGGATTTAAGAATTCCAATAAACAGTATGGACGTTTGGATGTGATTTTTAGAAAATGGGATAAAGTAAATATGAAACCCATTGCAAAACTGTACATTAATCAAAAATATAAGCCTGTAAAATAAAAATTAAATCATAAATAGAAACAAACCTTATATGATAGTGTCATTTTCCCTGCTCTCTAAACCCTTTGCCAGCAGCCAACAAACTTTGGTAACATGGATCACATGATTATCTAGTGCAGAATCAAGTCAAAGGTCAGTATAGGCTGTAAAACAGTTGAGAAGGAAGTTGCAGAGAAATGAGAGTGACTCTTCCATAGAGTCTCATTTAGTATTATTGAAATAGAGGAGTAATCTACTACTAACCTGTGAGCCTGCTACATTACTTAGTCATTGTATAAAGGTGGGAGGTTACAAGGAGAGATTTGAATCTCAAATTCTCTATTGATTTATAAAAATCAGGTTCAGCAGAGATTGAATTAGAATCTTTCAATGCTGGTATTTTGATATGTTGCACTGTTAATAACTCTGGCATGAAGGAAGGATATAAGGGGGCAATACAACAAAACTAGTATGAAAAGTAAAAAGAAGCATGTATTTTGAGATGCGGTGGGCAGCCATGGTTACATTCTATGAAAACCAGAGATGATAAAGTGCCTAAAAGAAATAGGAGACATCTGCTGAAGATAAATATCTCCCAAGGGGAATGTGACAGACAAAGACATTTTGTCTAAAGCATTTCTAGGTTTGCTGAATTGTCTGAGCCATGTGGAGAGAGTGTCAAATAAATGCCCCAAGAGGCATTTAGACAGTGGTCCACTGTATAAGAGCATTCACCAGATCTGTCATAGAAGTCACCTAGGGATAAACAATCAGGTCTTTCCTAAGTTATTGAGATGACTAGTATGTCTGTGTCCCTACCCCAAATTGTTCTACATGCTGAAGACATAGGGAGATGATAGATAGATATTGTAACTTTTCTGAATTTTGAAATCTGTGAAATGTAACTGTTAAAATAATAATCAAATGTAGTGTGATCATTTTTAATGCACTACTAACATGTGTTTCTTAAAACAGGAATCAACACAGTGAATACTGAAAGTGCCAAAATATTAAAATGTTAGCTACTTACTGCAGAATATCTGCTTTAGTGTTATACAGTCTACTGCTTCTGAAAAAGAGAGTTGTAACATATGCTGCTGTTTCTTAACAGTTTAGTGTCTTTTCCACTACTTAGAATACCAGTACAATAGTCAGTGATGGAAAACATTGAAGTAAACAGTAATCAGAAGTCTTTGAAACTTAAATACTATCCTGCCATGTCTATCAAAACCTAGTCCTATGAAGAAATTATTCATTAAAACCAACTTTTCCCTGCCTGAAATGCAATGGAGCAACTTCAACTCCTGACTACGGTATGTAAAACATGATCCAATTTAAAGAAACAAACTAATCAGGTAAACTCAAAGCACTTCAAAGTACCAAAATCCACATAAACATGAAAATGACTGAGTCCCAGGCTGAAAAGAATGAAAAAGTATGAAGGAAATGCTGTTGATCCGAGGTACCGGGTAACACCAGTAAAGATTTTATTCACCATTTTGTGTACTTTTTCATTGTTTTCAGCCTGGGACTCAGTCATTTTCATGTTTATGTGTAATCAGCTAAACTGTCTACTAAAGGAGTGATAAAATGGATTATCCTTCTGGATATAAAAACCTATGTAGAAACTCCACATTAGAGTACACTGTGAACTTTACCCTTCCACCCCACATGTTCCAGAAAATGTGTTAACTACATTACATATAGCTCTTGCCTTGCTAAAATAGTTAACTATAAACTATATATAGATACCTGCAGCTCCTCCAATAATTTCATGACAAACTTTAATCCTGGTTTCAAAAAAATTTAACTCAAAAGTAAAAATTCCAATAAAACAATGCAAGCAAATTAACACTGAAAGGCCAATAAAAACATGTTGTGCATGATTAATACTGAACAACTACAGAGCTGCAACAGAATGTATAGAATCTTTGTTCACTTCCTTGCCACCCCTCCCCCACATTCCAAGCACAATATGACCATATATGTTAGTTTCATTTGCCATGCTGTAAACATGAATGAGCTGCAAATTAATGACCAAAAGTAAATAAGTAAAACATGAATGTTCTCTCTTTTCACAAGTACTCAGACCCATGTTGGATAGTTATGCATTTCCTGTCTAATGGCCATATGTAGAACAATTATAGTGGGGTGTGAATAACCTCCAATAGGTTTACAACAGCCAAATATGGCCCAAAGCAGTATTTTTAGTCTCTAACTCTGGCAGCCTTATGGCCTCCAGAATTCTAAGTTGTTTTATTATTTTTTTCTCAATTGTTTTTATTGAAAAAAATTAACAACAAAACATTAATATATAATAGTACAAATATTATAAAACAAATATACATATTTAAAAGAATGTGATAAGAGTAGTTGTTAGTTAATTATTAACGTCTGTTTACCCAGCAGATCTTTGAATTTCAACCATATAATATATGATGAGGTGAATCTCTATGTTCTTGACTTGATCATGAAAAGTTCAAGATGACACACTTCAGTTGCCAAGTATACAAATTCCTTCATAGTAGGAGTAGTCTGATTCTTCCAGATCTGGTAATGACTTTTCTTCCTAATGTTAAGATGCTCCATAAAAGAAGGTATTTTATTTTCATGACACAAGTGGAAATAGATGTATTAAATAAAATAAGAGATTTGGTCAGCATAAATTTATCATTAAAATAGTAAGAGAGAATTCATATTATCTCAATATGTTTTAAGTTTTATACAGTCATAAAACACATGCTGCTAGTCAGCTTTAACATTGGTTTACATCTTCAGCATCCCATGTCTTTATTATACATCAATTCAACTTTATGTGGTGTGATAAAGGTTCTATGTAAGAACTTCCAAGAGAATATCCTCCACTTTAGTAATGAAGTAGTTTGTTTTGAAGATTGGAGCATTAGTTTATTTTTTTCATCTTCACTTCACAATCACTTTCTCTGTGACATACTGTTGATTTCTTAAGATAGAAGTCCCTTTCCAATTATATTGGTGCATTAGAATAATGAATAAATCAAAGAATGTGGGGAAAAAATTCTAACTATTGGTTACATTAGATTAGTCTTATGTTCAACTAATTGTCTACGGTTTTGAATTTCTAACCACATATCTTTGCTTAACTCAGACTTATTAATGATATGGTCAACATTTTGTAATTTCCTATTGTCTAGTAATTGCTACCAGTATAACAGTTTTTTGTCTTTAAATTTAGTCATTGTTGTTAAATTAAATGTATTAATACTATTGTGAACATAGGCAATTGGAAATACAAAGAAAATCCATGCTTTGTATTCAGGGTTCCTGAAAATGAAATTTCAAAAGGAGGTTATTATCATATTAATATAATAAGGGTTAACTGGTTGGATTTTAGTCTTTTACTAACCAATGAAATTCATTAATATTTTATATATATATATATATATATATATATATATATATATATATATATATATATATTACTATGGTATGATTTTGTTAAATTATTGGATTTACCCTAAATACCTCCCTGAATAGTTTTCCATTTGGCATTACAATTGTTATTTAACCAAGACGTTATCTTAACAATTGAGGAAAATGAATATAAATCTAAATCTGGAAGACCAATACCACCTGATGTCCATTCTCTAATGTTATGGTTTAAAGCCAATGTAGGCTTGTTAGGAAACCATGAAAATCTTAGAAATAAAGAATTATACTCTTTAATATTTTTGAGAGTGGGAGGGATACAGATTTTATTACATATAGCATTTTAGGAGGGCTAATCATTTTAATTAAGGAGAGTCTCTCTTCCATAGTGAAAAAAATATTCCATTTATTAAGAGTTTGTTTTATGGAATTTAAGTTATTATTATAATTAAGGGTTATCATATCTTTAATATTGTCAGACATTATCTCTAAATTAGTGGTTTTACCATCTTTCACAATGTATTTATGTAATTTCTTATCTGTTTTAGTAATATTATAATTAACAGGTAGTATTTCAGTCGTATTCTCATTACAATTAAGTCCCAATTTCTTCTTGGGTATTTCTATTGCTTGGAATACTGCAGTAAGAGAAGAATTGCAATCAAAGTTAATAGGATGTCATCTGCAAATAATTGTATTTTGGGGATTAAATCATTATTTACTGGTATGCCTTTGATATTTTATTTGATCTTATATAATTTGCAAAAAGTTCCATAATTAGGGCAAAATGCAATGGGGACAAGGGACAACCCTGTTTAGTACCTTTAGTAATCATGACTGATTGAGAAGTATATGAGCCTATCTTAATGTATGCAAAGGAGTTTTCATAGAGAAGTTTGATAAATTGTAAGAAATTGTTTGAACAATTACATTTCTGCAGTACTAATAGTAAGTACTCCAAATTAACTGAATCAAATGCACTATTAATATCCAGACTAACCAAAGTTAGTTCTTTTTTGAATTACTAGTATAATCAATTATTGATATCATTCTCTTGATATTGTTATAGGTGTTCCTGTTCATTATAAACCCAGTCTGATTATTGTTTATCAACAATGAAATAATTTGTTTTGTTCTAGAGGCATAGATTGTCATGAATATTTTACAATCTACATTTAATACTAACATTGGTCTATATGAAGAACATTGTGTTGAGTCTTTGTCAGGTTTTAAAACTGGGGATATTAGGGTGCATTTCTAGGATGGTGGTAGCTTCAAAACTCCTATAACTATTGAAAATACCTCTAGTAAAATACTCAAAGTGTCCTTAGTCATCATTTTGTATAGTTTAGGTATTATACCATCATTTCCAGGTATTCTTGAGTTGTCATTTACAACTGATAGAGCATGACAAATCTCTGTAGTCTCTGCACTCCCATGAGAGCATGAGGTTGGCAAAATGGTTAAGATATTTGCTTTACGGACACAAGGTGCAGTGTTTGATTCTCATATGGGTTAATTGGCTAGGCTTAAAATGGCCCACAAGGCAGTTAGTCTAGTACTAATCTATGATTTGTCCAAGTGTTCTCACTTACTGGTCATTATTCAGGAACCTAGTCCTCCTACAGTGGTCTGGGATACTCTCCTTCATTACAAGCCATTAATCAAGACTCCTTTGAAATGTTGGGATCTGCTTCTTAAGTCTCCTGTTTTTGGTGCAAGCATCCAACTCCCTTTGGATATTTCAATTGTTAATTATTTTGTAAGACTGGGCTACGCAATTTTCTTCACTGTATGAAACAGCATTGGAAAGATATTTTTTACTAAGACTACTAACCAGACAAGAGGCCTGGATCTATGGCACCATTTGGAAGCTTCTCAAGTGGCAGATGAAGATTTGAAAATTTCTATTGCTTTTTGTCCTTGAGTGCTGCTGCCTGCCACTGTTCTTCAATAGAAAGTTTCATCTCTTCTGTTGACAAGAACATGGCCTTTGGTCCTGCAACCAAAAGAATATCATAACCAAAGAGACCAATCAAGCCTGAATCCCACATGTCCTAGATATCTCCTGGTCTTCAGCATCACTTTTATGTAGAAAAAAAAAGTCTCTGAAAAAAATATTCTAAATATTTCACATGGCACTTGTTCCATGATATTCCTTAGTGGTGTGTATGATACTCTTCAGAGGTGTATACTATTTGTAATCATCCATTATTTGGCTTGGAAAGAGTGGAGAACCATCGATGTCTGGCAGGGTTTTCTTGTGTCATCAAGAAAATCTTCCACTCTATGGATCATCTTGCAGATTTCTCAAGATGTGCATTCTATTTATTAATACCCGCATTAAAACCCACTTGAGATTGGGCTCTGGTATGGTTTCTGGTATCCATATAATATTCACTTTAATCCTTCAAGAGAAGTTCTCAAGATGCTCATGTTTCTACGGTTGCCACTAGCTGTTTTAATCCAATTTTGGCAGCTCATTGTGTAGTTCTCTTAGAGAACTGGTCTTTTGCTCCATGGTCACTTGAAGTTCTACCATTAAGGTGCTTTACCCTGGCAACCAAAATGCAAATACATAAATGCATAAAATAAAGGTATATAATTTGTTCATGCACTCCTATTGTTCTTTGGCTGCTACATAGAATGTCTCCACATTCTGTCCCAAATAAAAACAATGTCTTTCAAAGATCAATAACTAACTTTTCTTCAGTATTTGCCTCTATAAATTTAGAAATTTGGACTTGGTGGTTATCACTAACATTAATCAAACTAAATAATAAAAACTGCTGTGGGATCCTCATGAACATGGGTATGTTACAAATACCCCTTACTTATACTTTTTAATAGTGTTGAAAACAACACTCAGGATAAAAGTGGTCTGATGAAGTCTATAGTATTACACAAAACTGGCAATGTTTTATTGGAAAAAAAAATACAGCAAGACACCAGTGTGGTTTAATGTTTTGTGATTAGTTAACATTCAGGAGCTTTCAGTCCATAGCAGAGAGATACAAATATCTGGGCATCTTTGTTTTCATATAGGATATCAGATGACACCAAGTTTTTTAAATTTTATTTATTTTTATTTATTTTGCTTTTGTTTACCAAGTTTGTCTTACTGGGTTTAGGGAAAACCCCATTTCCAGTGGAGGCCAGTTAAAAACATTGTAAACAGATATTCAGTAGTATACATGAACAGACATTAAATAATATACATTAACAATTGCACATACATTTGTTAATTAGATTACATTCATATGAATGTCAAGGCAGGTATTACAGTATAAGGGATGGCTCCCTACAAAATGCTTAGTGCTTATAAGCCAAAAAGGAGATAGAAAACATAGGAGAAGACCGAATCTTGATAATCTCTCCTCTCCTTTAAAATTCTTTTTGCAGAACCCCTGCACCCCCACACCCCCTGAACTTATATATATATATATATACCAATGCCAAGATTGCCATACCTTAAAGAAAAAGGAAGTGGCATCTCGGACTTAGTATATATAAGTCTCTTCTTTCAGCTATTTAGTCTCCATATTTCAGGACTCACCCTGGCAGGTCCCAACATTTCAAATGGTTACCAAAAGAGATACTTATGTATTAGAAGATGGTGAACAATGAACATTTGAAGAGGTGTATTAGTGAGCTTCTCAGACAGATTAGTGCTTAGAAATGAAAAGAAATGGAGGTGAGAGAAGGACAGAGGTAGGGCAGAAAATGTTAGTATAAGAGGTGGGGGTGTAAAGCAGGTTCAGAGACAATTATATATATGGCTATCATAAGGTTTATATTAGAAGTGCAGGGGGTGGAAAGTGTAAAAATGTATACAGCTAGGAGATACAAGTAAAACTCTATGTATTGATGAAGATGGGTTGTGAGGTATAGTTTTTTGAATTAAGAGAAATGGATTGATGATATGGTTTGGTAATATGGCAAGCTGAAAATAACAGTGGCATTTAACCTGGAGATGTATAAGAGTATATCCATTGATTTGATATGTAAAGTTTTAGTTGTTTTATTAAATAAGTTTGGATTTTGAATGGATTTCAGTGGTAGTAGGATGGAGTTCTATAGTTTAGCTAACACTATTCGAATATGGAGCGTCACCTGCAGTATTAGATGATTTGGTTAAAGTGATTAGTGATTTTTCCTTACATCATAAAATTCTATTAAGAGAGTAGTGTTCTATTAAGTTAAGAGAAGGGCAATTTCAAAGATTATAAAGACATCTGTGTAATATAGCTAGCTGAGAAAGAACTAGGTGATGTAGTAGTTCTAACCAATTTAATTCTCTCATGGCTAGGCCGTGCTGTGCTATATTGTTATAGCTGACTACAAACGTGGCTATTTTATTATAACATTGCTTAGGTCTTGACAGTAGTGAGATTTGGTGTTTAGTAATGCTTGGGGCAGTATACAGGAGAGATGGCAGTAAGAAAGTAGAGGCCATGCATCTTCTGCTATGTCAGTAAGTTAGGTTTTTACTCTGTATAATGTACCTACCATTTGATAACTTTTTTAACCACGTGTAATACATGGTGGCTATTATTTCAACTGGTCATCTATGATGACATCCAGTAATTTTGTGTGGTTTATTTTTTCTATTGTGGTGATCTTGGCAGAGATGATAGTGAATGGTGCTGTTTTGGTAGAGATGGGTTATTGAGTGAAAACCAGTAATTTACTTTATTGCAGAAGTAATTGTGAATTATTTAGCAATGTTTCACTTGTAAGGATTGTTGTGTAAGGTCTTCGAGTTTAGCGAGAGAGAGATTTGGATGAGCAGATTAGGGTCGTATCATCAGCATTTTGAACTAGGGTAGCATTTTTTGCAGTGTGATGATTATGATGAAAAGTATGGGGCCTAGTATAGATCCTTGTGGGACACCAGTACTTACTGACAAGAAGGTAGAGACATCATTTTTCCATTTCACTGCTTGTGCTTTGTTAGAAAGGTAGTTATAGAACTACTGCAGAGAAGAGTTGGTGAGCCATAAAGATGACAATTTATGCAAGAGATTCTGGTGGGAGACAGTGTTGAAAACTTTTGAAAAGTCCAAGAAGATGGTGGACACTAGGCTTCCTGTGATTCTGTGGGTGTTGGCATCATTAACTAAATTCAGCAAAGTAGTACCTGTGCAGTGTTAAGTTGAAGACAGAAGCTAGTTATGTATTAGATAGTTGACAGATTGTGTATGAATACATATTTCTAATATTTTGATAGGGGAGGTAAAATGGCAGTTGGCCTTTAGTTTGAAAGATCTGTATTGATTCTACCCTTGTACAGTGGAATAATGAATTTTTTTCATAGCAAGGGGACTTTATTTTTATATTTGTATTTATTTATTACAATTGAAACTGGATATATAATAGCTTCAGCTGCCATTTTAAGATATTCACCAGGTAAATTGTCAGGGGCAGTTGTAGTAGGCTTTATTTTTTTAGGTATTGTTTATGGTAATTGTGGGAACTGGTTGGAATGAAAATCTTGAATAAGGATATTTGATTGAGTAGGGACCTCAAGAGCTTGATTAGTCACCTGATTGACTAATGACTGTAATGCCTTTATAAAGTGGTTGCTGAATTAGTTTACTATGATATTATTTTGTTTCTGAGTGTTTGGTGTTGGCTGTGTAGCTTGTCATGGATTTACCAATTTATTGATTAAGGCCCAGAAAAATTTTGAATTATGAGCGTGTATGTTTTAATTGGTTGAGTAATAAGTTTCCTTATGTTTGATAAGTTGTTTTATTAGATTTCTTAGTTGTCTATATGCTAGTAAAATAGGAGCAATTTTATTTTTTGTCCAGACCTTCAATGCTTTGTCTCTTTGCTTCATGAGTTGTTAAAGATAGCCACGGTGCAGGCTTGGCTTTGACTGTTTTTATTTTCTCAATTGTTGATAATGGTGCTATAAAGGGTTACACTATGGAGTACTCCTTTATGACATGTGCATGTAATACTTGCGACAGTTGGCAATGTGTCATTGTGGCAGAATATTGTAATTGTAAACAACACAGTTGTGGACATGCACCTACTTTTAGTGGTCTAGGCAGTCATGCTACACAGCAGTGTAGTGTGTCATGCGGCATTTATGCAACAATGACATGTACGCACGCACACACACTTATATGGCTGTATATTATGCAGTTTGGTCACAGAGTTTCACTACTGGCACTGCAACTGTGTTGTGCTGTATTAACAAATTACATTTTAATAAAGTCATACAATGTATATGGGGGATCACAGTTTTTGAACAGATTCAATATAATTTAGTATACTTAGATGCAGCACTTATTAAACTAAATAAGAACACATTTAACTTTCTACTAAATACATTTACTACACACGCAGGTTATCTACATATCAACACACTTTGAACCACAATCTTACTTTCTTATTTCTGTTTACACTCTATATGTCTCAGATGTATTTTTCTTAAGTAATACTACCACATTAATTCATGTAATTGACTTATCTCAGAACTATTAATTTCTTTCCACTTATTTGTAATCCCCTTCTGTGCAAATGCCAGCAGGCCACAGAAGTGTCTGCATTTGAGATTTAATGCTATAGAACGTTACATTTAAGATTGCCAGGTTGCCCCAGATTGACTGTTATATTCTGTCCATTTCTGAATGCTTTTGTACCTTTGAGCATTTTGCCATGACATATTTCCAAGTCTCTGAAGTTAATTTTTTACATCTCCAAAACTAATTTGGTGCCCCAGGCTATCTGTCTGTGACTTGACAATTATAATAGAAAATTAGTTTTGTTATAATAGAGAATTAGTTTGATGCCAACTTTTGGTCTGTCTGTGGTGACAGTCTTGCCTCTTGAGTCTTCTATTATTCATTTCCTACCTTTGGGCATAATTGTGCATGCTGTGGCAATAGTTTATTATCCTTGGCTTTACTTGCCCTAGACTACAGGTGGATCATTAACTCTTTTCAGTATGTCACAGGTGTAGGAGCAAACTGGAGGTACTTTCTCATCCACTCTACAGTCAGTTGGCTCAGTTTTGACTAAATCTTGGGTGACTTCAATATTTGCATCAATAAAAAGACTGCAACTCTTGTTAAAAAATTCCATTGTATTATGAAGTGGTTTAAGTAAGGGGAGAAGACTGAGTGCCATTTGATGCACTGGGTTCTATCATATAGGTAGTCTTTTCACCAGTGTAGTGTGGGAGTTGAAACACCTAGGTCAGTCAGAGTCTGGAGTAATTTCGGATGAGGTACCATATCAGATGGACAGCTTAAGGAATGCAAGTGAGAGTTCCCTTATTTCACTATTGGCTGATTGCATTGAGCGATAACAATATGGTTGCATTTCTCCTGTGGCTAGGGCAAAAGCCATGGTGCTAGGGAGAGACAGTGTGTAATAGCTGGGACTGGATGCATCTTTCTAAGATTTTTGACAGCGGTAAGGGGTGGCAAGTGGGAAATAGTTAAATAGTTGCACTGACTTGCCACCTTCATGTGGAAGAAGAATGATATTTCCATAACTGAGGGACAAAGGACTCAGAAATTGTGGTGTTGATAAGGATTAATGCAAGATATATTGTAGCATCTGCAGCAAGTTTCAAAGATGATTGAGGGCTAAGGCATACATTTCAGTTTACTCAGGAGTCTCTGAATCATTTTAGATGGAACTGGCAGTAAAGTGAATGTAGAAGTTTTGCAGTCCTTATGCCAAGCAGTGTTATGGGACTGTGTAATTAAATTTCTTATTGCTGGTGCAGTAGCAGTGATGAAGTGAGAGTACATGCATTTCGAGTTGAGATAACTGACTAGTATCTGTATATCTTTGTTACAGGCAGGGAAGAGAAAATGGCACACTGTGCCACGTTATTGATGAAGGTGATGTCTGGCACATCAGATGAGTATGTTCATTGCTTGTTACACTCTTGTAACTGTTATGATTGTTCTTTGTGTTAAGCACTGATCATTATGTATGTCTGTTATAAGTTACAGAGGTACCAAGAAAGATTTGATGTTCCAGGAGGGGGAGGGCCTGAGGACCAGTGAATCATCTGATGTGTTGCTGCTTTGCTCTGAAAAAGATCTGCAGGGAGTACTTCCTCTCAGTGGTTCTGTTGCCCCAATACCTAGTCTTGCAAGCTACAAATGGGCATACATGATGCAGTGGGAGAGACCTTTGCAGGGAATGTGGTTTCCGTGTAATGGAGATAGCTGTCATACTGTCAATGATCCTTCAGGCACTGTAGGCACATCTGTGATGGTCTGGGGGTACAGTCTCATAACATGCACCATTGTCATCAATAAATATGTGATTTAGCTTCGCAAATCTGGTACCAAATACTATGCAGAAAATTATTTCACATAAAGATGATACAGAACATATACTACTACACTTGATACTTATAATAAAACAGAAAATTTGGTGGCACAAACAATTTTTAATAATTCAAACTTCAAGAATGTATGCCAGTGGTGCACAACATTCAATCCGGGGGCCAAATCCGACCCTCCACGCAACGCCACCCGGCCCGCAGAGAGTAACCAAAAAAATTTAAAAAAAAGTGAAAAGATACTATGCCTTACTCCAGTCATGCAAACTTTCCAGCATGTGCTTATAACTTACCTAATTGATTGCAGTTGCTCACACCTCTAATTTTAGCCACAGAAGTAACTATTCTTTCTTGTTTATAACTTATAGTCTGTAAACATATGTAATTTTCTGCAAGAGTTTGTAATAAGTCAAAGCTGCAAGCCAGAATACAGTTAAATGCAAAGTAGATGTAGAAAACAGGCAATTTCATGACTGCTCTCTTAAGTAAAAATGTCAGTCACCTGTACCTATTGTTGACGCGTAATGACTTACTAGGTTTTGAGGTGGCCCGCAGATGCATTAAGAATTTGGGTAGTGGCCCTCCCCACAAAAAGGTTGTGCACCACTGATGTAAGAATTGTTTGTGCCACCAAATTTTTATTATCATACAGGAAATACTTACAAACAATGGAGGATGTGTAGACGCCACATAGAAAGCACTCTAAACCAGAACTAGACTGGAGACCCAAGCACTCTGAGGGAACAACACTAACTGCTGTGTCATTGTGTTATCCAATCAAATTACAAGATCCTTTTGATCATATCCTTCAAAGCAGTACATCCAAATTTGTGTTGCATATTTAGTCTGTTTGACTCTGGAAACCTTGCCCATGGTGTTGAAGGGTATTAATATAGCACTTAATGTTTTGTTTTTTTTCTTTCGGCTTTTCCCGGTTAGGGGTCACCACAGCGGAACTCCGGTCCGCTAATGATTGGCAGTCGATTTTTTATGGTGCCGAGGTGCCAGCCCGATACCCAACCTTCAATGAAGGCATGCCCATTCACACATGTCTTTTGAATGCCACTCGACTGCGGGGAGGACATGCAGACTCCACACAGAAGGCGCTCCAGCCGAGAATCGAACGGGAGAACCTCTTGCTGTGAGGCGACAATGCTACCGCTGCATCACCGTGACTTAATATAGCACTTAATGTAATAAACATGTATTCTTTCAAAGTATTATGCACATTCAGAATTTATGGTGGTAAAGGGTAGCATTGTGACAAATATGCCAGACTCTAGTCTGTCTTATTGTACACGTGCTTATAGGTGGAGACAGTAGAATATCAAATTGTGTTCTGTCAGCCTGGTCCGTACTTATTATAACATCCAAATTAAATACAGATTTTTATCTTCAGACAGTGAGATATGTGATGACTGCACAGGCTATGTTTCATTTCCTGTACTGCGCTTATTCTGAGCAGCTTATTGGGAAGTTACAGTCAGCCTCAGTACCCCGGAGACACATCAGTTATGACTGACCTTCTGTTTATACCATGACTGATGTATTACTAATGGAGTAGAATAGCATAAGCCTTAGTGTGGAGACACTAGGCCTGATTCAGAAAGGTTACTTCATGACACCAGACATGTAGCAGCATGGGGTGCTGTCTCTGTAGCCTTGCTAAATGCTAATGAGGCATTCTGGGGGAGAGGCATATGTTAATCAGCTATGTGCTCTCCCTTGGAACTGCATGCAGTAAGGCATTTACACAGCCAAGCAACATCAGCTAGCACGGCTACTCCTGGCCACTGATAGTAATGGCCCAAATCATGTGTATAACCATCACAGGTGAGGTAAGTGTTGGGTAGTTTGGCAGACAGGTATGATGGCTGAATGTGTGAGTGTGCGTATGCCTGGGAGGTCTCAGCTTGGAGGATTAATGAGACAGTAGAGTAGATCTGTGTGTGTGTGTGTGTGTGTGTGTGTGTGTGTGTGTGTGTGTGTGTGTGTGTGTGTGTGTGTGTGTGTGTGTGTGCATGCATGTGCTTGCGTGTGTGTGTGTGTGTGTGTGTGTGTGTGTGTGTGTGTGTGTGTGTGTATGTGTGTGTATGTGTATGTGTGAGTGTGTGGGCTGGGTTGGGGGCCTGTCATACATCCCACTCCCTTAGACAAATGTGAAAAACATGTAACAGTGGGTCATAAGGAATTACTAGACAAAAGAGATAACTCTTTCATCTTGTACCTTAACTTCACTTAACAAAAATGAGGATGGGGGGACCTCTAGACACCAAAGATTACATTTAAGGTAGTGCCTTAATGGCATTTTGGGGCAGGGGAACCATTAGGCATCAGGGATGCTCTATAAGCATGCCTTAAAGGTGATTAATAAAACAAAAAAAAAAAAAAAAGAAAAAGAAAAAAAAGGGGGGGGGATTGAGGGAGGGTGAACACTAGACACAAGGGATAATTCTGTTATCTTGTGTCTTAACAGCAGTTAGGGATGGAAGTGCAAATACTAGCCACCAGGGATAACTTTTTAACAACAACTTTTTAACAAGGGTAGTTATAAAAAAAGACAATGTGGGTTGGGGGAGCACTATATGCTGGGGATGTACACCGGGGATACTTTAAATAGCAAATCTTAAAAATACTAGAAAGGATTCCAACCTTGCAAGCTCTTACTTCCCACAGAAGATATTAGTCCTCTGTGTCACAACTAGATGCCAGGTAAAGATGAGGATGAAGACTAAAAATTCTTCTTCTTCTTTCAGCTGTTCCCATTAGGGGTCCCCACAGCAGATCATCTGTTTCCATTTTTTCTTGTCTTCTGCATCTTACTCTGTCACACCAGCCACCTGCATGTCCTCCATCATTATGCTGAACTGTTAATCCCAAGTATTTAAATTCATCCACCTTCACCAACTCTACTCCCTGCATCCTCACGATTCCTCTAGCCTCTTTCTCATTTACACGCATATATCCTGTCTTAGTCCTGCTGACCTTCATTCCTCTCCTCTCTAGAGCCTATGTCCACCTCTTTAGGGTCTCCTCAACCTATTCCCTACTCTCACAATGATCACAATGTTATCAGCAAACATCATAGTCCACGGAGACTCCTGTCTGATCTTGTCTGTCAAACTGTCCATCACCATTGCAAGGAAGACAGGGCTCAGAGCTGATCCTTGATGTAATCCCACCTCCACCTTAAATGCATCTGTCACTCCTACTGCAGACCTCACCACTGTCACACTACCCTCATACATATCCTGTACCACTCTTACATACTTCTCTGCCACTCCTGACTTCCTCATACAATACCACAACTCCTCTCTAGGCACCCTGTCATATGCTTTTACTAAGTCTACAAATACACACTCCAACTCCTCCTGAGCTTCTCTATACTTCCCCATCAATATTCTCACAGCAGATATCATGCCTGTAGTGCTCTCTCCTGGCTTGAAACCATACTGCTGCTCACTAATCATCACCTCCCTTCTTAACCTAGTTTCCACTACTCTCTCCCATAACTTCATGCTGTGACTGATCAATTGCATCCCTCTGTAGTTACTACAGCTCTGCACATCACCCTTATTCTTAAAAATAGGTACCAATACACTTCTTCTCCACTCCTCAGGTATCCTCTCACTTTCCAAGATTTCATTAAACAATCTGGTTAAAAACTCTACTGCCATTTCTCTTAAACACCTCCATACTTCCCCATGTATGTCAGCTGGACAAACAGCCTTTCTATTCTTCATACTCTTCATAGCTATCTTTACTCCCTCCTTGCTAATCCTGATTCACTATCCCCACATCATCCAACCTCCTCTCTCTCTCATTCTCTTCATTCATCAACCCCTCAAAGTACTCTTTCCATCTGCTCAACACACTCTCCTCGCTTGTGAGTATGTTTCTCTCATTATCCTTTATCACCTTTACCTGCTGCACATCTTTCCCAGCTTGACCCTTCTGTCTAGCCAATCAGTACAGGTTCTTTTCTCCCTCCTTTGTGTCCTACCTTTCATACAACTCTCCATATATCTTATCCTTAGCCTTCTCCACCTCTCTCTTTGCCATATGCCTCATCTTCTTATATTCCTGTCTACTTTCTTCATCTCTCTGACAATCCCACTTCTTCTTTGCCAACCTCTTTCTCTGTATACTCTCCTGTACTTCCTCGTTCTACCACCAGGTGTCCTGGTCCTCCACCTTCTGTCCAGATGTCACACCAAGCACCTTTCTAGCTGTCTCCCTTACTAGGTCTGCTGTAGTTTCCTAGCTATTTGGTAACTCTTCACTGCCACCCAGTGCCTGTCTTAACTGTTCCCTGAACGCCACCTCACAATCACCCTTTTTCAACTTCCACCATTTCATCCTTGGCACTGCCCTCACACTCCTCCTTCTCTTCATGATCACCAACTAAAACAAACAAAAAAAAAATAATAATAATAATAATTATTATTAATAATAATAATAATAATAATAATAATAATAATAATAATAACAACAACAATAAACAGAAAATTTACCCCAGGCCTGCTCCTTATACTACTTATTGACAGAGGTAGCTCCTAAATGCTTTATCCCATGCATGGGTCCCCTCAAATTATCTATGGTATGATGCCAGTTATTCACATTAGGGGGAATATATAATTATTGACCATGGGATAGGTAAGGTCAGTCTATAACCAAATGGGATAGGCTATTTAGAGAACAAAAAGGGAAATTGGCTGGGCTTAAAATTGCTTACAAGGGCAGCTTGTCTAGTACTTATCTGTTAAGCTATGAATTACAAAGGAGTAGAAAAAGGCTTCAAACCCTGCAACCTTAACACAGGAAGCAGAATTAACCTGCTGGTCTAACTCACAAACTAGGGTCATAATGTTTTTTTCTATTTTGATATATAATGGACATCTCAAGCATTACTCAATGCCTGGAACAGTTTGTGAGCTACAGGGGAGAGGGACAGTGCACATTTAAGCATACCTCTTAACCTTATAGTGAAACAAATCTAGCCAAAACAAAATTAATGGTGGGACAAAGATGCACAGTTAGGGTTGTATTTTAGTTATTATTCTTATAAACTTAGAAAGCTGTTTAAATAACAGCTTTTGCTTTAGCATACAGTTACTGAATGATATGAAGTCTGAAACTCTAATGTCTGGCATTAAAGACTGAGTGTAATCATCTATAATTTATGAGGGCAGAAAAAACATAAGAGGGGGGCATCAGTTATATTCTGTTACCTCAGGGACAACTAAGGGGTATGTGGTGTGTGTATGTGGGAGAGTGAAAGAGGGGGCTGCTTGTGCAAAAGCAATGCACAGGCCGACTGTTTACTGCAGGAAGATGCTGCTCTGCACACGTGTCAAAGGCCATTCAGAGACATTCAAATTAACTGATAATGAGTTATTTCCTTAGCGTCGCTCATGTGTCTCTGATTCACAAAATACTATATTGTGGGAACAGCCCTTATTACTGCAGCTTTTACCACACATTTTGGGACTATTTATGAATCCTCAAAATTGTGTGGCAGCCAACACCTGTACTGTATGTTCATTGACCATGCAATATGCCTGTGTTACAGATTCGACTGCTAGACAAACCAATGTATCAGTGTGCTCCTGGAATATCAGGCCTTGGAGATGCCTTAGAATTTGAATGGCACGTACCTATATTAATGGTACTAAGTGCCATCAGAAGATGGCTTTTCAACTTTCTGTGAAGCCCAGTGTTACATATTAAGCAGATAAGAAGCTTCATTTGAACGCTGCACCTTGATTTCTGGCAGTACTACTGAAAGGAGGGGAAACAATACCAAATTATTGTTAATGCTGAAGTGCAACATAACTCTGGTATATGCTGGGAAGATGCTACTCATGTTAAAAAAGAATGTGTAATATTCTTTGTTATTTATTTACATATGTTTTACCTTACCTTGCTACCCATGCTAAATCCAAACAACAGTATATATTTTTGGTATATACAGATACCTATATCTATTATTTATACCACGATCCATTTTACACATCTGTACATGACTTAAAAGGCTTGTGGATTGAGACAGTTGCTACATGGTTTTGGTTTTTGCTAAGAGTTTTAAGTTACACTTTACTTTTTGTGGCTTGGAATGGAAGATGGCCGATAAATGCACAGCAGTTTTGTTTCATTTACAGGAGCTTTCTGCAATGTATTGGCATAATTGGTTGCACATTTCAGCTGTTTAAACTGAAAACAATTGCTGTAAACTAAGAAGAGAATATGTTCTGCAGCTTTTGACTCAAAAGTTCCATGTTTACTCATATTTTACCACAATTTTATAGTGTCTCTTTGTAATAAGCAGTGAATGGTCTGCATCCCCCAGATCTGTATTTCATTTATGTAGCTCATAGTGTACCATGTGATTCAAAGTAAACCAATTAACAGCTCTTAACACTCAAGTCTGACTCATGCTCTTTGCAAGATCTACTCTATTACAAAATCCATAAACAGATACCTGTATCATTGGTCATAACCTGGCCAGATGAAACACTATAAGACAAAAGGTAGAACATCTGAAATGAATATAAGGGAGGCCATTCATAGATTATATGATAAATTCCCATGTCTCCTTCTGTTATTATCTACTATCCACCCCACACACAAACTGAACATTCTCCATAGATATACTCCACTTCAACAGCAGGCTGTCTTTCATGTGATTTTGTCACTCTGATGATATGTTTAGCTCAAAGAACCTTCCTCTCCCAGTTTTTGACCCGATGACATTCTCTGTAATTACCAGCCAATAAAATAATAGCTAGATTACAGAAGTGGTGCCTTTTTTTTATTATTTTTCTGCAGGTCAAATAAGGTAGGTCTAACAGCCCTTCTAACAAATCTACAAATATGCCATGAAAAGTTCCTGAACTAGGATGGGAAAGACTTTTTAGTTACACACACAAATGTAAATTTGTGATACTGGCAACTCATAAACAGATAAAATATGAGCAGATTTACAAGTGTCTGCTTAGTGATACAGCCTGTCCATGCACTGAACCACTGAAATAAAATCTGATACATGCCAGAAAACTATCTGCTATAATAGTACACTTCTGAAATAAGCACTGGGAAAAAAAATGAATGTGAGACTTTATGGCTTGCATAATGAAGAACAGCCAATTCTTCCTTTACCATTTCATTTAAGTACTTGTTAACCTCCAAGTTAAATAAAGTAGTATATTGACTTGTGAAACTTTCCCACTTTCAGGTTGAATTAACCCTATGTTAATATTTCTAAGGTAGTGAAAAAGTCTTAGATCCAAGAAGAAACTGGTAACACCCGTTGTCCAGTTACACTAACATCTAGACATTCATAGCTGGTTGTTATACTTTCTACTGCTGGATACTCTTTAGGCCAAAGTTATTATTGCCTTGGGGGTCCTTCAGACTATAAGGTACTCCTGCTTTTTTTTTCCTATTCCATTTTTCCTTTCTGAGCATAGAAGTATCGAATATGCATGTATCTTCCATATATGGCTACTGTTGTACCTTAATTTATTTATTACTATTATGATTGGTATAGCTTTTGCCAATGCAGCAGCCAGATCTGACACATTACTCCTGAGACCACTGGTATTTATCTGCACAGTTTCCCTATGGTAATACCTCTTCCTTCCTCCCATACTTGCCTGTGTTCCCTTCTTCCTTTTAGTGGCGGCTCATAATATTGTTTCCATACACAAACACCAAATATATATTTTCTTCCTAATTGCTCCTTCTGTCTTTTCCCATGCCTCCTGTGTGCCATTACAGTAATATTGTTGCCCTGTACTTCAGGTGTCTAAGAGGGATACATGTGTAAAACTGTGCGAGATGGATTTGGACAATAATCCTATGCAGGCTAATTTGCATACTTTTGGTGATGCAAAATTAACTCTGAAGGGCATATTAGCAACATTCTAACCACAAATTTCTCTACATGTTAAAACTATGACAACCATACAGTCTATGATATTATCCAGTCTACAACTAACCCCATGCTCAGGACAGATGAAGTTTTAAGGCAACTGAGTGGATCTAAGTATCTAACCAATAACGACCTGACTAAAGGGTACTAGAATGTACCCCTGGCACCTGTAGAAATGGAGAGGTCAAATTTTGTTACCCTGCTTCAGTTGTATGAATTCACAAAAATGCTGTTTGGGATGAAGACTGGCCCGGTAACTTCCCAGATGCTGGTAGATCACATCATAGAGACTATGTCTTAGCTTAACTGGATAATGTGGCAATCTTTAGTCAGTACTGGCAGGAACATGTATGATACATCAGACAGGTGCTAAGCAGATTAAGGAAGGAAGAAATAACTGATCTTTGGCCACCAGGTGGTGGGTGGCAAAATGTAGCTAGAACCTGCTAACACAGATGCTATGCAGGCATGGCTTACCCATATTTCCTAAAAGTGGCAAGAGCACTCATTGTGATAGTGGTATATTACAGAACATCTGTGCCTCATCATTCTACATAACCAAGCCTCTCTCAGATCTTAACTGAAAATCATTCTACATAACCACGCCTCTCTCAGATCTTAACTGAAAATCATTCTACATAACCACGCCTCTCTCAGATCTTAACTGAAAATCATTCTACATAACCACGCCTCTCTCAGATCTTAACTGAAAAATTAGACCAGAAGAAGTTATCTAGACAATGACTTTTGAGCTGGCTTTCCAGAAATTCATGGAGGTTTTGATTGGACTCCCCCCCTCCCCCCCTTGCTACTAGCTAATCCTGATTGTAGCAAAGCGCTTATCAAGCAGATAGATGCTTCTAGTCTTACAAATGGGGACGGACCTGGCCAGCTCTCTCTTCAAAGGGAGAAGACTTCCAATAGTATAACTTAGTTACCATGAGGAAGATAAAAGTAGAACACAAATTAAAATTAGTATCACAACCAAGGATATTCAAAAATTATTCATTTAACTAATTAAGAAATAACACAAAACAATGGTCTTAATTCATTTATAATAATATTACCCATTCCATCCCTATGGTTATTGCTAATATATTTGCAGATAAATTTAAGGTTAACTTAACAACAAAAAGCCATTGAAGTTTCATAAATTCTTGAGTCTCTTCATTTCCCCCAAATTATTCTGGAACCTATCCTAACTGCACTTTCAAAAGCAAAAAATACCACCTCTGTGGACCCTGACAATATATCTGGTTGCTTAATCAACAGCTCCAGATGTGCCCTCTTTGAACCCCTCCATAAAATGTTCAAATTAAACATAGCCTAAGGGTATGTTCCTGATGTATGGAATGTAGTGATCATTATACAATGACTCCCTATTACTATTCGAAAACCTGCACGCTGATTGGCCCAGCCCAACCAATGTGCCCGTTGTAAATCCCACAATATACCAATGGAAAAAACGTCCTGTCGCCCGGACTTTTTTCCATTGGTATAAAGTGCACCAAAACCTTTTTTTTACAATTAAAAAAAAAGAGAAAATGGAGCAATGGAGACTTTATTTTCTCTGTTGCTTCCATTTCAAAGCATTGATGTACTGGGTATGCGTGGGAACGCAAGTCCCATATGCATGCGCAGTACATCAAAACTAAGAAGCAGTATACCACAACCGGCAGAAGAACAGTAATCCGCTGTTATACAAAGACATTATTTAAGAAAAGTAAGTATTTCTTTTCTTAAATAATGTCATTGTATAATAGCAATAACTGATTCCGTGGTTGTGGTATATTGAAGATTTACCTATGGTTGACTTTGTTTAATCACTCGGGCTTCACCCTTGTAATTAAACCACTCCAACCGTGGGTAAATCTTCAATATACCACACCACGTCGTTGTTTATTGCTTTATTATATCACCCCATAAAAGGAGTCCCTCCTCAGATTCCAGGAACTATACATCCACCAGCCCAGCAAGCCTAATGAGCAAAACCATATAACTTATTATACCTGGTTCCATAAACATGCAGCTGTATGTTTTTGTCAAAGGAGATCATGTCTACTCAGTTTACTAAATGTCTTTGAAAAAGTTACTGAAGCAGTAGATAGTGGTCATGCAGTTCATACAATGTACCTGCCACTGGCCAAGGCCTTTGACACTATTCCCAGTTCTGGAATTGTACATAAGCTTAAAGCCTACATATTCACCCTCATGTTGTAAGATGGATAGCAAACTGGCTGATAGACAGAACCCACATAGTGAAAGTAGCAAGTACCACTTCAGAAAGCAAAGAATGACTAGTGGTATTTCCCAGAGCACAGCACTGGGACCCTTTTGTTTGGGATGTACTTCACAGATCTTCAAACCACTAATTTAGATGTATGGCTAACTAAATTTGTCAGTGACTGAAAACTGGTTGTTGTTATTCAGTAAACATCTGATGCTATGTTACTATAGTTTTGTTCATGACTGCAAACTCAGGGCTGTCATTAATTCTTCAGCTGATATCCGTTACCTACAATAGGACTTAGCTCATGCTATTTCCTGATGTCCTGAGCATTGACCCAAGCTCAGTGCAAACAAAGTGTGCTCTTCAACCATTTAAGAACCATGAACACCCTTTCATCTCCAACACAAATTATACCCCTTCAAAGCTGATACCATTATCATAGACATGGGCATATTCATGGAAAATGAGCTTTCATTTGACCACCATTTATCAAGTATTGCTTGGAAATATTTCTGCCCAGTCCGTCAAATTACTGAACATGTATCCTTCTGATCCAAGGATTGTATGCCTCTATTTCATTCTCTTGTAGCCCATAATAGAATATAATGTTCTATCTGGCATGTGTCTATCCAAATATATTCCCCAACATGAAAACCACAATGATCACTGGCAAAGCAAATCTTGGGTATAAGCTACTTTAGTTACACAAAACATGTAAAAGTCCTGTCACTTTAATCTGCTTCTTACAGATTTCTGCATAGTGACCTCCTCTTGTTCTACAAAGCTATCAAGGACCCAATCCTACTTGATCTCCGACATTAAAAAATAGTGAATTGACAAATATCTGTTGTAAGGACTTATATCTATGGCACAATATCAACAAGGCCAGTTGGTGAGATAGCTATGTCTCCCAAAGGATCCCCTACATATGGAATAAGGTCTCTCAACATATCAAAGTAGCTTCCTACCCCTGTTTATGACCAATCCTGACAAGCAGATGGGAATTAAAAACTTCAGCCCAGGTTGTCTTCTCAGGCTCTTAGAGACAGATTGACTAGGCGGGACTGCATTAGCTAGGTGTCTAATGTTCTAACGGACTGCGTATATAGCGCAAAGGTATGACCCTATTTGAATCATGTCAACATTTAGTTATGAGTATAGTTGACAGTTCAGACATTTAATTTGATTCTTGTCCATGTTATGCATACTTGCTGCTTTTTAGTCATTGTTTTGCATGTCTGCTTTGTATGGATTGTTAATTTTTGTCTTAGCAAATAGCTGCAATAAGGTTTATTGTTTATTAAAAAAAAACTACATCTCTTAAAGTGAATCAGAACAACATACATAAATCAAATGAGTGTGTGAGTCCAAAGCTATGAATAACAAATTGAAAAATGTAGTCATGTTCCATCAAAAAGTTAAAATCAGATTTATTCTGTGAAAATGCATAATATATCTGTGCATTAAGCAGTAATCACCAAAGAGAGTTACATTAATTTGCTCGACAGGGAAGTAAATATATTTTAAAGGGCATTCTAGGAAAACGTATTTACTTATTTTATTCTCAGTACTTGTTTGACAGAATTCACTGGCTTTCACTAGGAAAGAAAAGGAAACTTTGATGGCAAAGTATTGAAATGACGCCTTCAATAGTAACACATATTTTTTCACTAGTGGATACACAGGACACCTTTTCAGGGACACGGTGGGATAAAACATACAAGTGTAATTCAAGAATGGATTGGACTTATATACGCCACTTTTTAAGTGTCATTAGTTCTTCAAGTACATGTAATATGGAAGAATACAGTGCAGGATTTAGAAAAGGAAGTGCTAACCACAGTAATTGTGCTGCAAGTTATAGCTGTAAATGACGCAAAGAAAAACGTCAGCTAAACATAAACAACTTGCATATCAGTACAAGCTGCTTATGCTATGAAGTAAGAAGTCAAAACGTGCAACTTAAAAACTGAGATATGTAGTGCTGAGTCAAACTTATGACTCAGTTTCACTCCCTGAGGAAATGTGATAGACTGGTCCCCTTTCTTACATAAATCACAAAAGACAGAAATATATTCAATGGATGTAGTTGCTTTGCATAGCTACACCAAGTCTTTATAGGCTAATTTATTAAATGTTTTTATTTATTTATTAATAAAATAAAATAAATAAATGTTTTAATTTATTTAATATTTATTTCTCAGTCATGTGACTTGGCACATGGCCTGATTCAACGTGACACCAGGTTGTTAAAAAAGTGACATCACACAATTATATGGTCTTTCTCCAAATCATTTTGTATCTTGGCACAGAATGACAAAATGCATGATTAAGTATTCATGAAGGAATCTAGTGGAGGTTCTATATCTCATACTGTGATTTAGCATTCCCTGGCAGTTTGATGCAATGACAACTAAGCCACAAAAGTACATTTTCAGAATCCAGCCTGTAGACTCTTGGTTAACAAGGAGTGATAAATTATCTAAAAAAGAGACTGGGTGGATAAAACAGTCATTTCATTCTGTTAGGATCTTTGTTTCTATGTATCTGAGGAAAGAGGGGGGAGGGTTGAAAGAGGAAGACATGGACTTTAATAAGCTGAGCTTTGAACGTATGCATTTGTTTACAATCATTATAATTGCCTTATCATAAAAAATGTAGTTTGATATCTTATCTGAAATTATCAGCATGTAATTATATCTCTAAAGGCGCTCTGTATATCAATAAAATACTAACACTGACTAGTCGTATTTTCTTTATATACTTTAGGCTTTTGTGAAATAGACATAACTGTTTACCACCACAATGACTTTTAAGTTCTGTTAAATAGTATATGGGCAAAACAATATATTTAGTGTGACCAGTAAGCTGGCTCAGGATGTTATGCGTCTTCATGACTAAAATGTCTTACCATAGGGAGAAGGTAATTGTGTGTATGGCTGACTTTCAATGTTACCATGAGTTTTGAGCAATTAAAAGGGGTGAGTACTTCAGAACAAATTACATTAACAAGTTAATAAACATGTTTACATGGGTAAGCAAGTGAAAGTAAGTTGCCACTGTCAGTTATGAATACACAAAGTACAAATATACAGCTGTGTACACAGAGCAATTTTCTCTGAAGGGAAATATGCAAAGAATGCAGAGTTTTTTTTTTTTATAAAAGATAGGTCTTAAAAAATCAAACATATTTAAAAAATGCACATGAGTGCTGAGTTTTTAGACATGTTTTGTTTCCAGATATTTAGGATACATCAGTTTTCGTGCTCCTGCCCAAAATAAGGGTATGCAATTTTAAATGCATTTCTCTGAATAAACTTGAATCCCCAAATATATTTTATGTTATATTAAAACATGCTGCTTAACTGATTATTCAGGTAAGTTGCAGTCTAGATGTATTTGTTATGTAGGCCCAAGTATTACAATGGTAAAGTAATTAATAAAAGAGAATAAAAAGAAATTAGGAAATGTGCATTTCGAAGTATTGATTACAATGTTTTAATTTATGTAGTGTTGTGACCCAAATTTACAATGCTGCAGTGACTGCCTTCACTATTGGTAATATAACTGGCATCTCATAAATCTAATGTAAAATACATATTTGAACTTGCATGCAAAATCTGGAGTCTTGGTCAGCTTTAGAAGGTATCAGTTATGTTATGTGGTAATTGATGGTACATTAACAAAACAGGCTCATTTGGGCAGTTGGGAAAAATTATGAAAATAGGATTGAGAAAGGGGACAGACAGAGACAGAGACATACAGACAGAAAGAAAAGCAAGATATCTGATACTGATAGTGAAGCACACCAAAGTCCTGTAAAATAGATAAATACAACGTAAATGTTTTCTAGCTGAAAGCAAATTTGACAATCAGTAATAGAAAAGATAAAATAAACTGAAAAAATAGCACATAAACAGATGTAACCTGAGGGCTCTACATGCTATTAACAGCTACACAATAGGAATTCAGTGACAAGCAGATTACTAGATTACTATGTTTAAGAGAGATTTCAAAAGCCATTGTGTTTAGCAGTTAATGATTACACCAAGTTGGATTTTGTGATAAAGAGCCTTGTTTCCAGTGAGTCTCCTGCAGGTTTGTAATCTAAAAGTAAAGTAATTGTTGACTGAAGGTTTACAGTTAAGTATTCCAGTAGTGGTATAAGCATTAACCAGGATAAATTATCTTTTCATCAGAGCTGAAGTACTGACAAACCTATATTGGCAAGTTGGCAATAAAAAGCTTTTTTTTTACATATAATGGTCTGTATTATCCACCGACACAAACATGCAGGTACAATCTGAACTGTAGACAAGGAACACTAATAGCAGAGCACCTAGAATGGTGGTTTTACTGGATACTGGTTAATACTCTTAACCAACTAGCAGCTAATTTTATATCCAGCTTCAAAATGATTCCCTTGTGTCATGCATTGTTGACGTACCTGTGGTGTGATCCTTTTACTTCCTCAAAAACAATATTATGTTTCCACTGTTTTCCCTGAAATAGTGAAGAGCTTTTCTTCTAATCAAGGTAAGCTTGGCTGCAAATGAATGCAAAGGAAGCAACACAATACTGGCAGAAGCAACATCCAAGAAAGTTAGCTTTAGAAGGTGACAGCCCTGCAGAACTGTAGAGCTGCTCTTATCACAGGCTGTCAAAAATTATTAATTTCATTGCAGTTTTACTTAATGTTATTAAACACCTGAGAATATCCTCACAGTGCATGTCTCCTTACAACCAAATGGCCCAAACCATGGATAATAGGTCTTTTACAAATCCAAGGCATTTGTCTGGTACTCTTGATTTTAATGTTGATTGTATTTCATTTACTTCTTAATATTCCTGTATGGTGATTCTAGCAGAAGAAACAGTTCAGATTAACTGCATTTTATTTATTTACTGTATTTCTTAAGATCACTAGGCACCAGCATATTTCTTTATGGGGAACCCACTAATAATATTGTATTATTAAGCCACTTGTGTAGAATCTCATGGTTTCAAGTAGAGGTAAGGAGGATCAAACCCAGGACTACATTATAAAACTTACCAGTAGCTCATCGCTTTAAACATCTGTGCTGAATTGCCAGTAAGGTACTTTGAATTGTAGTCTACATAAAACAGAAGTCCTTTTTCCTTCTGTAAATGTCTACATTAATAGCTGGATTTTCTGATTACAAACCCATTATCTATTCCAGGTCACTACATTCTACTATTGGCACCAGTGTGAGCTAAATCTACCAGCTTCACACCTAAAAATAAACATATTCCGTTATTTCACGTGTTTATTTATCATGCTGTGGGGCTCAGTTCCCATCACCAATCTTGGCTCTGCCAGTAGGGAAACTGGGAGGTCCCTAATCTGACAGAAGGCACTGGGGGGTTGTCTTCATAAAGGGGTAAGGGTCATTAATGTAGAGAAGTGGTATGGAGGAGGATGTCTCAGTGGATTAAGTTAGAGGAAAGTTAAAAGTTGTATAAATAGTGGTAGTAGCATTGTTATAGGCCTTTAGTGTGGCGGCACTGAACACATTTTAAAGGAGATAGGAATTTTATAGGAATTTTAAATGACCACTGCATCCAAAAATGGTTCCCTCTTGAAATGTCAACAATCAAAATGCTGAGTACCAATAATCTGAAAAAAAGACTAAAAACACAGGAGAAGAGTGAATCTCGAAAATCACTCCTCCTATAAACTTCTTTTTGCAAGGTGGGGCAAACCCCCCGCACCCTTGTGAGCGGCAAGCCCCTCACATCCCCCAAACTTATATATACCAACTCCAAGACTGCCATACATTGAAGAAAAGGGAATATTCAGAAAAATTGCATCTCAGGCTTGGTGTATGTAAGTCCTTTCTTTCAGCTGTTCAGTCTCCGTATTTCAGAATTCACTCTAGAGAGTGTTCCAAATTCTCAAGTGGTTACCACCAAAAACTGAAAAAAAGAAAATGTTTTATCACTAAATCTTTTTTCTGTATATTTTTATAGCCCCTGTGCCTGCTGATCATCTAAACTATTCTGTTATCACCCATTCATTACTCATCACTAAGGTGACAGGTGGTTGCAACATGACTACCGGCCAGGCAGTCATGATGGGACTTGTGACACTGACCCCAGCTGTGATAGTTAACACATGGTGTGAGAACCTGCAGTACCATTCAGTGTGGCTGTGCACATTCTCACACACAACAAATGAGGGCTACTATGCAAACGAAACTTGATAGAACCAAACTCATGTCCACAACCCATCTGCTGTATGTCATGCACCTTTCTATCTAGTAGGTACCAACATAGTAATGGTCCAGATAGTCTCTGCCCCCATTAAATGGGACAAGCCTGTGCTGGTTACTCAGTCCTGATTTCCCTTATTTGGCTCGGGTCTATATTATAACATCGAATCTTACAAAGATCGAATGTTATAATATCGAACCCGTAATGTTGAACGCTGAAAATAGCGAAGGTGCAGGACACCGAATTCTTTCCCAGGTAAAGAATTCGGTGGGTCATTGCCATGTCTTCACTGTTTCCAGCATTCGATATGTTGGCGCATTATGGGTCGGGTTCAGGTAAGTGTGCGATTGTGTGTAGGTTAGGGTTAGGGAGTAGTCAGGTAAGTGTGCGGTTGTGTGGACGTTAGTGTTAGGGCGCGGGTCAGGTAAGTGTGCAGTTGTGTGTAGGTTAGGGTTAGGGGGCGGGTTAGGTGAGTTAGGGTTAGGGCGCGGGTGAGGTGAGTGTGCGATAGTGACGGACCTTAGGGTTAAGGTCAGGTTAAGGTAAGTGGATAGCTAGTAGTGTATGTAAAGTTTAGTTTAGGTTTAGGTGTAGGATTTTAAGTGTACGTGTGTGGATTGCTGTTTTGTTGTGTGTGTTTGTGTTGTGTGTATGTTTCTCGGAATAGCGATTTTTTTCACTGGGAAAAAAATTGCTATTCTGACTGTTCAATGTTTGTGGATTTCAGTGTTTAGGGTTCGATATTATAACATTCGATCTTTGTAGATTTCGATGTTATAATATAGACCCATTTGGCTCTTTCATGGTCTGGGCTGTTAGTTAATTCTGAGATATTTGGGTCCAGTCCCAGTCATTGCTTTATCCATCTGTCAGAGCTGACTTTTTCTCAGTATCTTGATGGTTTCTGAAATATTAATGTTCTTGCATCAGCCTTTTTTTCTCTAGTTTGTTATACTCAGTATGGCCTAATGACTCTGTGTCCCCATAGGGAGAAGGTTTGCACCTGAGAGGTGGAATAGCTTTTCTGGTAATAACAGAAAGGCACAAAGAATATCTGTCAGACTCCTTCAAATGGCAATGTTTCAAACTACTGCATCATTCTCTCTTATTTATCTGTGTTCACTTATTTGATTTGGATTTGGACAGCCCATCACACTTAATTTTTCTCTTTTCCTAAATGAGCTATGCCCATTGTGAATAATTATATTAGTAAAGGGTATATGTGATTTGGACAGCCCATCGTACTTAATTTTTCTCCTTTCCTAAATGAGCTACGACCATTGTGAATGGTTATATTAGTAAAGGATATGTGCAGGGCAAACCCACCCACATGCGGAGTTGAAGATGCAGCAGCCCCCACAAAACTCCAGAGTGTACCATTTACAAAGGGGGTCAGAGAACTTGACAGAATGAGAATTCGATGTTTGCTCATGACAAAAATACCAACTACTTCAGTAAATTCTTGTTCAGAATGAAATTGATAACCTTTACTTCCTTTTCAGGTTTTCAATCATTAACTTAATTTTTCCTTCTGATCATTTGTGTAAGTCATTATGCTTTTGGCTTTTGGCCCAGACCATGGCTGAAAAGAGTTCAAGGACCAATTTATACACCTAGTTCTTAAATAAGGAATTAAAATAAATGACATGAAATTAAATAAACAAGTAAAGGAGGCAAAACATATTTCGTTGGTCTTATTTCTCTTCTTGCCTTTTTGGCTGTGTCGTGAGCATACCGGTTGCATTGTTTCACCTACCCCCATTGATTCTGTTTTTAGCTCTCTATTGTAAAGCATTTTTTCAGATTTATCTGGATATTAATCTTGAAGCAATCAATAGTATATTTGTTTTTGCAGAAGTGAAGAAATTTAACTGCAGGCCATAATTTCTGTCTGACGTGAGAAACTATTCATCTGTGACTGAGAAGTTGAATTTAAAAGTACCAGCTCTGCAGCCTGTAGCTAGGTTTAAGACTTTCCTTTGGCTCTATATCCAGATTATTCTAGAGAGTATCAATGTTCTACATAATTACTTTGCTGTATTAGGACTGTACATTTTTTAAGTGTAACTATCTCATCTTGTAGGCATTGGCATGCCTTTGCCAAAATCTGCCTATGTGATGCAATAAATGTGATAAACATCAGAAGGAAATAAGGAACTCAGGATTTCACAAAAAGATAAAGTGGTGTACGAGAAATCTGTTGAAAGAGGTTTGAGCAGGAAACAGGTAGAGTAATGCTTAAACATGTTTTTATTGTTTGTAGCACTCTTAGACTTGGATTAATGTGTAAATAGTGCATTGTAATAAGAAAAAAGGCATCTGGGTAGTTTTGCCTTAAAATAGGATCACAAATCACATCATTATCATTAGGGCATTTGGTACTGTGTCTCAAGTTTGGTGCACCTGGTCTATGATGACTGCTGAGCATAAGCATTATGGATGGGGAGGGGTCAAAACAAGTTCCTAACATGCAGGGTATGCTAAAGGTGTGAGGAGATACCTATCACTGACTCATCAGCTGAGGATGGCCACTGTCCTGCTCTGGAAGGTGTTGCATGATGCAGCTATAGGCATGTCATTTTGAGTTCAACCTAATGACCAGTAGGAAGCTGGGCTGGAGACACTGCTCACACCTAGGAGAGGAGAGGGTATGCTGGACAATGTGGTTACAGATGGGTGGGGAACTAGGCAGGAAACAATGAAACACTATCACTAGAAGGCAAAGGAGGTATCCAGGACACTGGGTGAAGTTTGGATGATATAGGGAGCACAAAATGGGTCTCATCACTGACTGGTAGGATAGAGGTAAGAAGAAAACTGCCATCTCTAATAGCATGTGTGAGGGAGAAGGCAGCTGACTGTGATGTTTTCTATGACTCATGGTGGGGAGGGTGTTATATGATTTTATTTTTGTCACTGGGATACATAGGAATGGCTTTTCCATCAGGATGACCTGACAGTATAAGGATCCTGCTTGCTACAGGCTGGTGAATGTATAGCAAGTTGTGCTACTCTGATAGGGATGGTGGGTTACTGATTCCTGTCTGGACATGAGAAAGGCTGTGGGAGCTTATCACCCAAATGCCATGGAACATAAACCCACAGCTAGACAGCTGTTTAATCAAAAGTCTTACCTCTGGATCGCATACTCCAGGAGGTGGCACTGCAACTGTGGTCCCACTTCACAAAGCAGGCTGCCCCTCCCGACACTGAGAAATTACCGCATTAGAGCCTTGACCTTTATCTGCAAAAGCCATAGGAGAGATCATAATGGGGACCATATAAAAAAGACATAGGAATTTGCAGACTTTGGATCCAACCCAGTTTGGCTTTGTCAAAGGCAGATCATGCCTTTAAACTTGGTTGACTTCTTCTCAAACAGTCACCAAAGCTTTTGATTCCAGGGAAAGGCAGTCCATACAGCCTACCCTCGATCTGCTAAGGCCTTCGACAACTCAACCTCGGGTATCATTGAAAAAACCATCCAGCTTAAATGTTAACACCCATCACATCACAAGATGGGTTGCAAACTGGCTGGAGAGGTCAGAGTTGGTCAGTTGAGTTGTCCATGTCCAGACTCAAAACCTGTCTAAGTGGTGTCCCACAGGGGCTCAGTCCATCTGTTTGGGCTTTTGTTTGGCATTGAGGGTTCCAAGCAAACAAGTTTGCAGAGGGTTAAGGTGGGATGAAAGAACTCCAGCTCTATTCAGTCGCTACGCTTGCTCTCAGAGGACCTTTGCTTAACACATACAAGGCCATAGACAAACCCAGATTTGATGAAATATGCTTCACCTCAAAAATCTAGATCCATCAGAGCCACAAGGGAGACTTGGCTAGGCTTGTAAATGCCCTCGGGCAGATAGCCTAGTATAAACCTATGAACCTATGAACCTATGTGGTTGGGTGTCACATACTGATAGAATATTTCTCAGTATCAGCGAAGAACTGTGAATGATGTCTGATGAGAGGGCACATTGCTTGTGAATGACCGTCTTATGCTCACTTGTATGTCATTATTAGAGGATGTTGGTGTACAGTTGCCAGGGATTTTAACCATTTTTTAACATTTTGGTAAAGTATATAGACTGAGGTTTGATACAGATAAGTTCATAGTTTAATATATTTGCAGTCATGGGTATGAGGAGGCAGGATTGTCAAAAGAAAAAGGTGAGCAGAAATATGTAGTATGAGTGTATGTGTAAGATAGTGGCTAAAATAAGGGAAGAAAACTGGTAAAATCTGAAGAATAAACTATTGAATATGTTAGGTAGCTGGGAAGGAAGAAAAAGCAACTAACTAAATAAATAAATAAATACATACATACATAAAATAAAGATAGACAAACCTCTCAACTGCCCAGAATTTTGCAGAATGCCCAGATTTTCGCCTCATATTTTTAGTCTGTTTCTGATAAAATGTGTGCTTTTCGGGCAAATCATTGAAGACTGAAGAAATTTAAATAATGACAAAAATTTCAGTTTCAGACTTCATATCCTTCAGAAAATACAAGCTAATGCAAATTCTGTTATTTTTGGCTAGCTTTCTAAGTTTACATAAAAGCTACACTTAAAATTCGTCCCTGATTTTGGGCCTTTATCCCTCCACTATTTTTGATTTTGTCCAGAATTCTGGCACTAAGAGTTTGATGGCTATCATTAAACATTTGACACATATTTCTCTTTCATGCTTCATATCCTTCAGAAAATACAAGTTAATACAAATCATGTTATTTTAGCTAAATTTATAAATTTATATAAAAGCAGTAATTAAATTTCCACTGATTTGGGGACCGTATCCCTCTACTATTTTGATCTTTGTCCAGAATTCTTGCAAGAGGTTAAAGGGTATAGTTAAACTTTTGATGTTTTCTCATGTAATTTATATGGAATGTTTTTTCAGTAAGGAGAGGGTAGTAACTGCGGTGGTGGTGCTGCGGTAGCGTTGTCGCCTCACAGTTAGACGTTGCCCGTTCGATTCTCAGTTAGAGCGTCTTCTGTGTAGTGGCATGCGTGAATGGACGTTCCTTCGTTGAAGGTTGTGCATTAGGCCTGGCAAGCCAGTATGTAAAAATCTACTGCCAATCATTAGCGGACCGGAGTTCTGCTGTGGCGACCCCTAACTGGGAAAAGCCGAAAGACACAAACACACCACAAGGGAGAGAGGGTAATAGGGAAGTTTCAGGGTAGTTGCAACACATTCATATGAAGGGGTTGAAGTGGAGGTTTTTCTAAAGACTGAATGAACGCAGAAAAGAGGTTGAGAGAGGGGGCACCCAGGATTTTAAAAGGCAGATTATAGCCATCTATATTATGCAAAGGCTGAGAGGACAGCAGGATACTGAATTAGAGTGGACTATATGGAAGGAAGGTTGAAAAGGAGTATACGTGATATGTTTTTAAATAGATGGTAATGTATTTGATTTGTCTCTATATATATATATGTTTTTTAATGTATGTAGAAAATATTTATGACATTACTTTTAATATATTTATCGTGGTTTCTCCCTTCATGAGTATTTTTATCATGAAGGTATGCATTTATATGCACCTAGCACTTTAAGACAGTATTGCATTTGAAAAGCAGCTTTTGTAACCAATCATGATTCTTGGAGGGCTTTTTAAATGTTTGATGGGATGCTTTGTAATACAAGTCTGATGAAGCCTATTGGCGAAAGCGCTCACTCTGTTATGTGTCAATAAAAGTTTTATTGAAGATTAAGGACTGCTTACTACAATTGATCTTGCCATTGCTATTGTTTGAAGTTACATTGCGTTTCATTGCCATTGGGAGCAGCGTATATGGTATTTGATTCACATTAATACTAAATATATATTCACAGTGACATCAGAGTTCAAAACCTCAGGAAATATTTAAAACAACATTGCAGGACAGTCTCAAATAAATTAAGAAAAATATTTAAACTAAGCTTCAGTATATTCCTAACTGAAACTAAGAGAATTACTATAACCTAAAAACTTACTAATAGAGCAAGGCAGATGTGGTGAATGTATCTTCTAGGTGTTGTCAGGTCCAAGACAGAATGCAAAATGCTCTATTTCACTAAGAGACTTCTCAAAATAATATCTCAAATATTACTGCTGGGATAGCTTGAAGAATGAAATTGCTTCTTGCCATCTGACTTCTAGTTTCCAGGCCCAAAACCCCCATTGCTGAAGCTGCAAGTATTTAGCATCTACCTGTAAAATACATAGACAAGGGCTTCTCCTCAGATCTCTGGCAGATGCTGCAGGTCATAAAACAATCACATTCCTTCATGCTTTCAAGACTAGTAATTAGTTCACCCTAAAAGCAATACAGAAGGTTTCCTAGTACAGACATTGTATCTCTTGCTGCACTGAAAACTGAAAGATACCATCTTTTATGGCCTAGCCATAAAGTAATTTAATTTCAGTTATTTTTCTGAAGTTAACCTCCTGTATTCCAGTTTCCACTGTTAAAATATATACATTTAAACAGTTACAATAGTGCATGTACATTTCTGTTCTCTTCCAGTAGGGCACACTGTGGTTACATTTCAAACAGCACTTTGCAAATACCTTTTCAACACACACGTCTGTACAAGCAGTTTGACATACACGACATACAGTTTTAATACATTTGTAACACACGCATCTTATATAAATCATTTTGATATTCAGGAATGACATAAAGTTATTTACAAAATTCCAGCTAGCTGTGCTGGCAGTATCTCCTTTTGTCACAAACACACTTAAAGATTAGTATTAAATAATCTATCAGTCTGTAATCAGAGACAACATTTATAACCTTTTGCTTATAACTTACTCCCTTAAATTGTAATGACTGGTCTCTTTGTGGAGGTAATTTCCCCTATTTTGATTTCCTGTATCCTATCTGTGAGCAAGTTGGCAATCCAGAGGGTGACATAGGGGTTTATTCCCAGTTTATTTTTTTTTTACTATGTCTAAGTGGGGAATTGTGTCAAAAGCTTTGGTCAGGTTGAGGTTATGTGGTGTGTATCATTTTGCCTTCAGCCATTGCTTTGGTAACCTTTTAAAAAAAATCTACCAGGTTGAGTAAGCATGACCTGCCCTTGACGGGTCCAGTGTTTGTAGGTTCATTATGTCCTGACTGATTAATTCCATGATAGGTCTTTCCATGACTTTATGTATGAGGCTGGTTAGACTTATAAGTCAATAATTGCCTGGGTCTGTGAAAGGTCCTCCTTTATGCAGGGGAATGACTGTAGCTGTTGTCCATTCACTTGGCCCAAATCCTGTATGGCAGCTGAAATTAAGCAGTGTGGCTAAATCATGCTTTATGCTATTTATGATGCACCCAGGGATATTGCTGGGACCCATCAATGCAGTATTTTTAGCTTCAGATACCACTTTTAGTATGACCTTGGTCTTGTGTGATAGCTGGGGGTGAGCCAGTTTTAGGTATATCTTGAGGGACTGATGTTGGGGAGAGGGGGTGAAGTTACAGCTAAATTTATCGTCCAGTAGGTTTGCTATATCTTCTTCAAATTACTTGACTAACAACACATGCTGAAAGATCTACCATGGGAAGTGGTTTAAAGTGGCCAGTGAGCAGCTGTCTCACCTCAGGGAAGGTTTGCTGAATCCTCTGCTACATAAGTGACGTGTTTCAGACTATTGCTATCTCTGGTATGGAGACAAATAAGACAAAGGCAATGCAAAGGAAGTGGTCCCAAAGACAATGGTGATACATGGGAGCATGCACAATGCAGAAGCCAAGCATGGGGTATATGTCATGCAGCACTGGTGGTTAAACCCTGGGGAAAGTAAGGTCCAAAAAGTTGAAGTACTTTGCCTTCATTACCCATTAAAACAGGATTTCTTCCAGAAGTGAAAGAGGATGAATGTACAGCAGGATTCAAGTGCAAACAGAACAGAAAATAATTCTATTTTCTATAATTGCTGTCTAGCTGTGTTACTGTCTTGCCATTTATCCAGTCTTCTTGTTTCATATCTTTTAGCTTTTCTGCCTCTTCTCTTAGCAGTGTTATTTTTCATCTGCTTATTTATTACCTTCACTGTTCACTCCACATCCCTCTTGTACTTAATTATATCCTTCTATGTCCACCTTGTACAATTTCCCTTCTTATAACTATTACGTTTTTCTCTTCTCCCATGGGTACTAGTCTCTTTGTTCCTTCTCTTCTTCTACATTATTCTTCATGGATTAAAATAAAATAAATGGATGCAGTGGTCCTGCATCTTATCTGCTGTCCAATGTAATAACTCTGCTAGGGATTTGTTATTCGAAAAATCTGAAAAAGTGAGAACCCTTTCTGCCTGAGAAGTAGGCAGACCAGGTAGATATATAAGAACCCATGGCATTTTCTGATGAAAGAGTTTTTTTTATTAAAGGTCTTTAGAATATACAGAGTTTTTAATATTTCAGAAAATTAAAATCAAAATATACAGAAACAAAGACAAGCATTGAAAAAAGAAAAAAAATATCATGATTTACTTTTCAGCCAACTTCTAATTAAGTCAACATAATTTTCTCTGTTGCCTGCTTTCAGTCTCCTTTGTTTATAAATATTTTTACTATTTTTTATCAGTTTTTTCCCTTATCTGATCTTTGTTATGAGAAGTCAGATTACTGATTATGTGGCTATAGCATGCAACTGCCTAGACAATCAACACTCTCCATTTGTTCAAGACCCCCTGCTCTTATGCTACTAAGACACAAATAAAGACACCATATAGATGTTTGACAGCATTTATTGCCAGACCAGATAATACTAGCTAACAAGACAGTCCAAAGGAAAATGGATTGTAACAACAAACACGTCTTCAAAGTTCAGTACAAGATGGGCAGCATTTTCAGATAACTCACTCACAGCATGACTAAAAGGCACGATACCAGTTTAAATGCAGCAGTCCATCAGAATATCTATATATGTCTTACAACCCTAGTAGTGTTTTAGATTGCTCACCCCATGAGACTTGTGATGCAGACCACTCTCTCTCCCATTAGAGCACAGCAGGGTTTTCCACTGGTGTGCATTCTTCACTGCTCACACCTGTTAACCATCCTTGCATTTCCATTAGGAAAAGGGAAAAAATGGCTTACAGACCATGAATTGCACCCCAAACAGTCTAATAACCTAAACTAATCCAAAAAAATCAAGGAGGATGGGAAGGTGCAAACTACACCCACACCGTAGAAGGTAAAAACTCAATCCCATCTCCTTATCTAATACAGCCCTCTTCCCTTACCTAAACTCCTTACCTCACTTCCTTTTTCCTACTTACACTCCACTCAACCCCTCCCCCCAACAAATTGCCTACTTCACCAGGTAGATGTTTTTGAACAAAATGTCTGCCTGGCAAACATATTTCAAGAACCCCTGCTTTTATGCTACTAAAATACAAATACCCACAACAAACAAACATATGACCAACATTTACTGCCAAACAACATAACATCAACAAACAAAACAGTCCAAAGCATGAATGTATTGTAGCAACTAATATAGCTTAAAGATTCAGTACAAGATGGGCATCATTTCCAGACCGTTCATCCATAGCATGACTAAAAGGCATGATACCAGTTTAAATGCAACAATCTATCATAAAAACTATATGCATCTTATGAACCCAGTGGCATTTTAGTTTGCTCACCATGTTAGAGATGCAATGCAGAGCTCTTCCACTCACATTAGAGCACAGCAAGGTTTTGCACAGGTGTGTTTTTTCACTGCCCACACCTGTTAGCCATCCTTACACTTAATTTAGGAAAGCAGGGCAAGCTACTTTCATACCATGAATTGTCACCGGGCTGCACAGCAGCCTGTTCCCCCCCCCGCCGATAAAATCTGTCAAACTCACACCATCACTTTGCACTTGGGGCAGTTGACTCTCCTGTCCCACCCTACCTTCCTTCAAAAACAAAGACAAATGAACATTGAAAAGGTCCAAATCAATATCGCACAAAGATGAATATCATCCTGTCTGAACCAATTGCTATCCTTATCTGCAAAATCACAATTTTATATTGTCAAATAACCATAGAAGCCACTGCCTTGAGCACCCCATGGATGATAAAGTACCTTGCCTGCTCTATAGCAGCATTGCTGAACGCCTATTTAAAGAATTATCAGCAGAGTTGCTGGCCAAGCCACCGATGCTCTACAAAACTGTTGTACCACTAGTAAATCCTTAATGATACAAGATAACAACCTCCTCTTTGGTACTGCTCCCAAATCATTACTCTCAAAGTGAATCAAAATAACTTTGATACTAGCTAAATCTGTGAACAAAACAAGCCTCACAACTATCTTCACAAGAAGCAAAATAGGTTTAATTTCTCAGTTAAGTGCTTTCATTCACCATGGCAAAGGACTTTACCAAAACTGTGTTCAAGCAAGCTATTACAGACTTTATAGACATTACATCAGCATCATGTGACAAAACGAATTACTTCAACATCATGAAACAAAAGGAATTTCATCAACATCATGTGACAAAAATAACCAATAAGATCCCAACATACATAAAAATAAGTTAATGAATATGAAAAGACTTCAATTTTAAAAATGGAGCCACCAAACCAGGCAACTCAACACTCTTCAGTAAAATCCCTTGCTACCCCTTATTTACTGGGTATGTTTTGGACCTTGCAAACCAAGGCAGAACAAATTCATCAGATAACCAAATGTCAGCCCATTTTAAGTTACCCAGCACCTCACAATCCTAAATGCACTGTGATACAAGCATATCAGCCATGTTGCACATAAATACTATTTTGAGCACCTAATAGTAGGTATAAGCATTTCAAAACTACGTTCATTAAATGCCAGCCAATGGGCATCATACTACCCAATGCAGAGCCTCTAACTCTCTCCCACCCTTTTACAATCATACCAGTTCTCCAACGCTTTGTCACATCAGTAGTGCTTGCCAAGCTGTCAGCCCCGCATCCAACAAATACACACTCATCGGTCTCAAAGAGGCACCATTCTGTCACACACCTAGTGTTATGAGACAAGATCAGCTTATTATAATATATATTAATTTCAGTTTATTAATGATGCTATAATATGATAGTTAAAAAGCAAACATAATTTGTATGCAGGGCTGTGGAAAAAATACAGCTTCATAAACCAGAATTACTGCTGTGTCTTAACTGCATTCTACAGCCACTGTATAGCAAAAACCAGGAACGCCCTTCCTGCCCACATGACTGACAACAAATCCCCATCACAGTTCAAGAAACTTGTTAAAACTCACTTTTTGAATAATTGACTGTGCCCCTGTATCCCCCCTGGCTAATGTCTCATTAGAACACTTCACCTAACTTAAGTAACTCTACTAAGCCAACTAATCATAGTACTGTACCCACTTAGGACTGTTAATCTACTGCTCATCCCATCTCTCCTGGAGTTAGGGAAAACTACCCCAGCAATGTTGAGCTCTCCATAAGCAACTAAAACCAGGAGAAGACATATTTTAAATCAATTTGTTATCCTTCGCAACTAAAACCAGGTGAAGACATATAGTGAATCAATGTGTTAGCCTTCTCAACTATAGCGAGCATCATCTGCATTCTCGGAGCCTTATTCTACATCTCTCTTCTTTTACTCTGATAGTAAATCTATCACAGGAATCCTAAACTTAGGAATATCTTCTAAAATTTAATATTATATTGTACAGAACAAATATATCCTATCTGTTAGTTAATATGTATGTCAAAGTCTCTTCTATGGAAATTGTATGTCAAAAGTCTGGACTTAAAACTATGTTTTGTAAAAAATTGTTCTCTTGGAGCTTTTCTCCCCAGGCCTCCACTGAAAATGAATTTGTAATCCAGTTGGACTCTCCCAGTCAACAAATGTAAAATAAATAAAATAAATAAACAAATAATATGTAACAAGAAAAAAAGTAGTGTAGCATGAAGTCGAGGCATGTTAGTTACTGAAAAAGGAATTTGTTAGCCTGACTCCTCCAGGCTAAGAGGGCATTGTTGCTAGGGAAGGTTTGAAACATCCAAGGTCAGAAACAAGATCCCTGGAAAGCAGGTGGGTCATGTATAGAAAGGTGTTCGCATGAAGTCTGAGGTGAAAATCACAAGGGATGAGGACATTTGCAAAGTTTTCTATTAGTCAGAGTCATTGTAATGTAATACAATTGCATGACCAGTTTTGATAAGAAAAATTTATAAAAGATGTAGCTTGTCTCTCTTCAGGGAGACTGATTTACCAACTGCTATGAAGATTGCCTCCCAGCGCTGTAAGAATAAACTTTCTGTTTTCACATCCTGAAGTGTTGTTCCTGCCTAAAGGCATATAAGGTAAATTCTTAATGTTATTTATTTATGACTATAACAATTTGGTGCCGTTATCTAGATCTGAACTTTGGTATTGCTCAGGGCAGTTCTGGAATAGGGCCCATCACAGATTTTCTGTGAATTCCACACTGCTTTGTATGGAATAGTCAGAGACTCAGATGTGTAGCTATTCAGGGAGTGCAAATATACTAGCCTTGGCAGGGAAATTGTTTTGTAAAGGAAAGGGTTAGTTAGTGTTTTTTTTTTCTTTTTTCTCTCTTTTAGACAATTTTAGCAAAATGTAGAATAAGTGCATGACTGTGTTTGTAGAATAAGTGCATGACTGTGTTTTTGTTTGACTGAGTTGTTTGTACGGTATACAAGTAATAGTGGGAGGACCCCACAGCAAATAAGAATGGTAAATGTATGTGCACATACAGTAAAGGACAAATTATCACAAAAGGGTGCCTTGTGTTGAGGGTGGTACCCTCAGGATTGAAAAGTAAGAAGTATGAGAGATGTTTTATTCTGTCAATGTATGAATGTATGAGAGAAAGAAAATCAAAAGTTAAAAGTTAAAGATAAAGTTACAACAGGTTCATGAGCCCAATGCATGACTGGGACATAGACTGTAAACTGTTAAAACAAATTCATGAGCCCACAACATGATTGGGACATAGACTATACAAGTTCATGAGCCTATAGCATGATTGGGATGTAGGCTATATACTGTTAAAGCAAATTCATGAGCCTACCGCATGAGAGGATGTACAGGTATGCATTGTTAAAATAAATTCATGAGCCCAAAGCATGCTGGGACTTAAAAGTGTGATTGAATGGAAATACCCTTAGAGGGTCTGAAAGAGAGGTCATTTCTGGACACAGTACCTATCCCCCCCATTATCCCGACCGCTATGCTGGAGCTATAACTTTTGAACTCACTCTGGGATGAAAGCAAAGGGGTGCTGTGGGAAAAGGCTGACCGAAACCAATCCTCTGTTGTTGCATGGCGACAAACTTCCTACCCTTCCCTCCCTGTATGATGTGTGGCTTAATACAGTTATTTTCTGTCTTTGGAACTGCCAGGATCCAGGAGTTGTAAGGTAAGCCTAACATTTTTATTATTACTTATTTATAAAATAAGAACAATGGGAGCAAAGATAAGCAAGTAAGATCCAATCCATAAAAAGGGAACACCTGCATATTTTATGTATTTTAACTATGGGACAGAAAGTTGCACATTTTTTCATGACTGGTTTCAGCTTACTTAGAATTGTTCTGGTTGTCTATTTCCATTAAATGGAACTTATAAGACTAAATTTATGACATTGAAAGGTATTTTGGAAGAAAAGAAAAGCAAAGTAAGTGGGGAACAAATGACTTACAAGATGTTAATAAGAAATTGTTGCAACACGTAAAAGAGGTTAAAAAGGCAGTACAGACCAGTAAAAAGGGATATATTTATCCCGTCTTAGCAGGTTTGGAACAAATTGATAATGGCCAAAAAGCAGAAACTTCTGAAGAGGATGATAATCTTCCAGTAGCTACTGCACCCCCACCCCCATATGCGCCAGTATGGGTACCTCCTGTACAAGACTCTGTTGTTTCTCAGACCCCTACTTTTCAGTCCACTGTCCATTGGACACCCAGTTTGTGTGATACTGGTACATCTCAGACTGGTTCCCCTGTTCAATCCTCATCTTCTAAACAGGCATCTGCAGTCAAGGGGGGGTTCTTCCTATCCATCTTAGATAACTTCTACTTCACCAACAGGGGCATTAGTATTTGACACTCCTCTGTCTCGCCATACATGCTCACATGACAGGGTACAACAGAAGATTACAACCTCTGGAGGGGATCTTTTGGCACCTCTCAGGGAAATTTTGGGGGCTAATAATAGAGAACTTGTTCTTTGCCCTTAGACTCCTGCTGATTTGCATACCATGTCTAAAATATTTCCAAATATTAGAGAAACTCCATTAAAATTCAAAGAAGAATTAAAAACTATAATAGAATGTTACAATCCTACTTTGACAGATTTTAATCAACTGCTGAGGGTAGTTACTTCAGATGAAATAAGAAAGCAGTTACTGGAAAAGGCTGAGATAATAGATTTCACTCTCACAGGGAATGCATTAACAGATAAATGAACAGCATTGTTAAACAAAATTACAGGTGTGTGTCAAGTTAGGACTGACTGGTCTAAAATACAGGCATGTAAACAAAATAAAGAGGAAGCCCCTGCAGACTACTTGAGCTGCCTCAAAACAGTATTTCCTAGACATTCAGGAATACCAGATCCAGTAGACCAAGCTAAGCCAGCTATTGCAGCAGCCTTTGTACAGGTTCTGCAAGCCCCTGTACAAAATCAAATAAAGCAAGTGCTCATAGACTGGCAAGGGAAGGACTTAAGAGTCTTTATTAAGTGCTGCAAATCACTGTACAGAGTATCAGGAAAACAGAGAAAGGATACTGGGGATAAGCTGTTAACTTCGCAAATCAGGCAGCTGGAAAACCCAAGGGGTCAAGGCAGAAGCAGGGGAAGGGGTAGAGGAATTGCTAGAAGATTTAGCAAAAGTGCTGGTCATGGGGAACAAGGTGCAGCTGGTTGGCAACAACAAGCTGGCAGTGCCCCTCTGGCTTCATCTTACACATCTTGCTTCAATTGAGGAGAAAAAGGACATTGGAGAGGGGAATGCTCACACAGGCAAATGCAAAGAGTCCAAGATACTTGGACTGAATGACAACCAAATTATAATAATGCAGTTTTTCGTTCACCACCTTCTCAGATTGGAAGGAGTCAGGAAGCTCCATACTAACTAGGTCAAGAAAATAACACAGAAGTGAATCTTAACCCTCTACTACCAATAGATCAAAATGGACCCTAAGTTAAGATGAAAATAAATTTAAAGAAAACCCCATTTGTGGTGGACAATGGAGCCACTAGGTCAGTGTTAAAAATTAGTTCAGATAGTCAAATAACAGTATCAGAACATAAAGTAAAGGCAATCAGAGTAACAAATACTACAGTTATGTATCCTGTTTCAGAACCCATCCCCATTTCTTTAGGTCCGATCGAAGAAAAGCATTCTTTTCTTTTGAGTACTACTGCACCAGTAAACCTACTAGGTAGAGATTTATTATGTAAGCTGGGTTGTACTATTTACTGTAACCTAGAAGGGGTATATCTAAATGTTCCAACAGAATCAGAGGAGGAAGTATTGGCAGTTTTAGCAGAGGCTGAGGAACAGCCTTCTAAAAGCAGACAGGCAGATAGAGAGTTACTACAGCAGGTACCTGTCAACTTGTGGGCTAAGAATGCAAATAAAGCAGGTATACTGAAATCAGCAGAACCAGTAAAAATAAAATTAAATTCATCAAAACCTCTCCCCAGAGTTCCACAATATCCACTAAAGCCAGAAACAGAGGAAGGAATCAGACCTGTAATTCAGTCTCCAATACAGCAAGGAATAATAATACCAGCTAAAATCCCTTGTAATACTCCTATTTTTCCAGTGAAAAAGCCAGGGAAAGGATACTTATAGATTTGTACAAGACTTAAGGGCTGTAAATAATGCAGTACTACCTACTTTTCCTGTTGTTCCAAATCCAGCAACAATACTGAGTTACATACCACATACAGCTAGTTACTTTTCTGTAATAGATGTATGTTCAGCATTATTTTCTATACCTATTCACCCTGACAGTCAGTTTCTGTTTACTTTTACTTATCAGGGGCAGCAATATACCTGGACATGGTTGCCACAAGCATATACTGAATCTCCTTCATTATTTTCTCAAATTCTGAAAAAAGATTCAGACAATGTGACATTTCCGGGTGGGTCTGTGTTAGTACATTATGTAGATTATTTACAGATAGCATCAAATTCCTTTCAGAAATGTCAGCAGAATACTTTGCATTTTCTGACTATCCTTGCAGAAAAGGGACACAAAGTGTCTAGAGAGAAACTTCAATTGTGGTCATCGCAGGTATGTTATCTTGGTCATTTAATATCTCATGGTAGCAGGCAAGTGTTATCATCTCATATTGATGCAATATCCAAGGCTCCACATCCGACTACTCAGCAACAGCTTAGATCTTTCCTAGGTATGACAGGATATTGTAGACAGTGGATCCCTAACTATGCAGAAATTGCCAAACCTTTGACAAATCTTTTAAAGCAGGATACACCAGAGCCTCTCCTTTGGAATAGTGAAGAGGAAATCTCATTTCAGAACTTGAAGCAAGCTTTAGCTACTGCCCCAGCTTTAGGGTTACCAGACTATAATAAACCTTTTATTTTATTCTGTCATGAAAGAAATGGATTTGCTCAAGGAGTACTTGCACAAAAACATGGGGACAGCTATCGTCCATTAGCTTATTACAGCACAGCACTTGGTTCTGTTGCAAAAGGGTTTCCACCCTGTTTAAGGGCAGTTGCCGCTGCTGCCATTCTTGTTAATCTGGCACAATCGTTAGTGCTTGGGCATGATCTCACAGTAGCTGTCCCTCATTCTGTATCATCTCTTTTGCTTAAAATGAAAACTCAATCACTCTGGACTGCACGTCTAACTAGGTATGAATTTATACTTCTTTCTGATCCATCTATTTCTCTGACCCACTGTCCTGTTCTAAATCCTGCATCTCTGTTGCCTACTGCTGAGGATGGTGAAGAGCATGTGTGTGTGTGTGTGTGTGTGTGTGTGTGTGTGTGTGTGTGTGTGTGTGTGTGTAACTAACTATTTGCTTTCTGCTAGGGAGGACTTAAAAGACGCTCCTGTACCCAATGCTGAGCTGAACTTGTTCATAGACGGCTCCTGTGGAAAAAAATCAACCAGGAAAGTTGATCTCTGGAATAGCCATCTGGACTGAAGAGACAATATTGTTGCAACAAAGATTAGAAGGTGTTCACTTTGCTCAAATAGCTGAGCTAGTGGCTTTGCAAAAAGCCTGTGAGTTAGCCAAAGACAAGATGGCCAATGTTTTTACAGACAGCTGTTATGCTTTCGGGGTGGTACATGATTTTGGGCAACTTTGGAAAGAGAGAAGGTTTTTGACCTCTTCAGGAAATCAAATTAAAAATTTGGGGTACATAAAATCATTCAGCAACAACAAAAGCAAAAAGTGAGTCCCAGCTCTACTTTCAGTATCTTGAAGGTTTATTCAACTCAGTTCTATTAGTCACACTTCTATTTCTCTAGTGCCTCGGCCACAGCCTTTACAGAGTAAAACACTAAAGCTTGTAAAAAATCACAATATATACAGCATAAAACAATTAGCTCAATTAAACAATCAACTCATTAAAAAATACACATTAAATACTTAAAGTCACAGTTCTAAATAAGGCTCTGCTAGTTACATTCTCTATTCAAACCATGAGGAAATAAAGTACCATATTTCATAATAAGGATGGACTCTTTCTGTCTCAGTACATTCTTTTGATATTCCATATTATTGTGATGGAGAGGTACATGTTCCAATATAGTTACTTTCATACAACTAGTGCTGCCATCATGTACAGAGTTGAAATGTTCTGCAATAGGACTATTGAATTTTTTATTTTTCACGTCTCTAACATGCTCTTTGATTCTATCAGCTAACATTCTCTTTGTTTCACCAATATAGTACTTATTGCACGTACAAAAAATGACATATATTATTCCCTTACTTGAACAAGAGTATTTAGCTCTAGTAGTAAAATTTATTTCATTAATCTTATCCACCTCAGTAACTATATACTTACAAATGGAACAATTACCACAGGGAAACGTTCCTACAACTTTAATATTATTTAATATATTAATCTTAGGTTCCTTAAAAATACTATGTACTAGAAAATCCTGAATACTCTTACCTTTTTTGTATGATATAACCAACTTGGTATCTTTTAAAGAAATAATCTCTTTTTTAATGAAATTCCAATACTGCTTTACCAATTCATTAACAGTACAGGAAAAATTAGTATGCTTCGTAACAAAAAACATCTTCTCTTCATCTGGCTTACTTTTATTATAACTATTTTTGTTATATCCACTATCAAATGTCTTTATAACATTATTATTTTTAAATACCTTATTTAAACTATTTTTAACATCAGTTGAATTATAACCTCTATTTATAAATATTTCAGCTGCCCTAAGAGCTTCATAATAAGCTAGTTTAACATCAGTATTAAGTCTTTTAATTCTAATGAACTCTCCATAAGGAATGGCTTTTAAGGTATGAGTAGGGTGGCAACTATTGCCACACATTTTCCAACTAATCTCATTAAATTTTCTATAGTAATTCCAATACTGCTTTACCAATTCATTAACAGTACAGGAAAAATTAGTATGCTTCGTAACAAAAAACATCTTCTCTTTATCTGGCTTACTTTTATTATAACTATTTTTGTTATATCCACTATCAAATGAGTTGAAGATAGAACTATTTCAGTTGTGTCGCAAAATGAATTTAAGGGAACTTTTTTTAGATTAAATCACAATTCTAATAATGATACTAACTATTCTACTATAGAAATATCTAATAGTGACATAGAAAGTGATGAGAGTTTTTATTCTTGTTTGTCGGATGATGAAGATGTCAGTAATGCTTATAGTATATTAGATACAAGTATGTTAAAAACTAGTAGTTCTTTTTTACCTCCTTGTAAAAATTCGAACATACAAAAGTTTGAGTCTATGCTGAATTTAATGCTGGACAAAGAATTAGAAGATTTTATGAAACAGAAACATTATTATAATTTAACAAAAACGGAATGGAATAAATTGCAGTTATTAAGTAAGAATGACAACATAGTCTTTAAACCATCAGATAAGGGGGGTAAATTAGTTATATTAAATTCTTGTGACTATTATAGTATGTGCATGAAACATCTTGACAACAAAGCTGTATATCTTGAAACAAATATTTCATATTTGAGGAAGGCAGAAACTGATTTTAATGCTTTATTACAGAAAGGTATTAGGTTACATTATTTGACTAAATTGGATGTTGATCGTAAAATAATAATTAAAAACAATAAGAAAGCAAAATTTTTCTGTTTACCTAAGGTTCATAAAAACCTGGACAGTCCACATGGCCATCCTATTGTATCAGCTTATGGTTTTTTTACTTACAACTTATGCACTTTATTACATGAAATTTTGCTTAAAAAAGTTCTGATGTTACCTTCTTATATTAAGGACTCCTACAACTTCCTTCAAAAAATTAAAAATATTTACTGGATGGAAGGAATGTATTTTATTACTGTTGATGTAGTGAGTCTTTATACAAATATTTCCCATTTTTTGGGTCTGGAAGCCATTAAATTCTTTCTGGGTGATAGTCCTAAAACGCATTATATATTGGAATTGGTTGAATTTTGTTTAATTAATAATATTTTTGAATTTAATGGTGTATTGTATAAACAACTGACGGGAACAGCCATGGGAGCTGCTTTTGCTCTGGCTTATGCAAATTTATTTATGGGAATGTTTGAAAATGAATTTTTGTATAGACAACATTTTTTTAAAAAACATGTCATAAAATATTATAGATTTATTGACAATCTTATTTTTATTTGTAAAGGTGGTTATGATATTTCTGGTCAATTTATTCATGAATTGAACACCAACAAATTTGGTATTAATTTTAGTGATATACAAATGGGTTCCCAGGTTAATTTTTTAGATATTTCTCTTAAAGGTATAAATAGTCATTTAATACATACTGGTATCTATAGAAAATTTAATGAGATTAGTTGGAAAATGTGTGGCAATAGTTGCCACCCTACTCATACCTTAAAAGCCATTCCTTATGGAGAGTTCATTAGAATTAAAAGACTTAATACTGATGTTAAACTAGCTTATTATGAAGCTCTTAGGGCAGCTGAAATATTTATAAATAGAGGTTATAATTCAACTGATGTTAAAAATAGTTTAAATAAGGTATTTAAAAATAATAATGTTATAAAGACATTTGATAGTGGATATAACAAAAATAGTTATAATAAAAGTAAGCCAGATGAAGAGAAGATGTTTTTTGTTATGAAGCATACTAATTTTTCCTGTACTGTTAATGAATTGGTAAAGCAGTATTGGAATTTCATTAAAAAAGAGATTATTTCTTTAAAAGATACCAAGTTGGTTATATCATACAAAAAAGGTAAGAGTATTCAGGATTTTCTAGTACATAGTATTTTTAAGGAACCTAAGATTAATATATTAAATAATATTAAAGTTGTAGGAACGTTTCCCTGTGGTAATTGTTCCATTTGTAAGTATATAGTTACTGAGGAGGGTAAGAATAATGAAAAAAATTTTACTACTAGAGCTAAATACTCTTGTTCAAGTAAGGGAATAATATATGTCATTTTTTGTACGTGCAATAAGTACTATATTGGTGAAACAAAGAGAATGTTAGCTGATAGAATCAAAGAGCATGTTAGAGACGTGAAAAATAAAAAATTCAATAGTCCTATTGCAGAACATTTCAACTCTGTACATGATGGCAGCACTAGTTGTATGAAAGTAACTATATTGGAACATGTACCTCTCCATCACAATAATATGGAATATCAAAAGAATGTACTGAGACAGAAAGAGTCCATCCTTATTATGAAATATGGTACTTTATTTCCTCATGGTTTGAATAGAGAATGTAACTGGCAGAGCCTTATTTAGAACTGTGACTTTAAGTATTTAATGTGTATTTTTAATGAGTTGATTGTTTAATTGAGCTAATTGTTTTATGCTGTATATATTGTGATTTTTTACAAGCTTTAGTGTTTTACTCTGTAAAGGCTGTGGCCGAGGCACTAGAGAAATAGAAGTGTGACTAATAGAACTGAGTTGAATAAACCTTCAAGATACTGAAAGTAGAGCTGGGACTCACTTTTTGCTTTTGTTGTTGCTGTACATAAAATCATTGTTAGATGCACTTTTGCTACATAAGAGGCTGTCTGTTATCAAATGTTGTGCACATCAAAAGGGACTAAATATTGTTACAACAGGTAAAAATTTAGCAGACCAAGCTGTTAAACAAGCAGTAGTAGATTGTTGTAAAAATCTGTGTATGTTAACGATAACAAACTACAACAGTAATGATGTGTTTAATTTTGAAAAGTTGTCAGCCTTTCAAGCTGAAGCATCACAGGGAGAAGTTTTGAGGTGGCTCAAGGATGGATGTAGACAATCCTCTGATGGCATATGGGGACATCCGGATGGCCGACTGGTGGCACCTGCCTCTTTGCTACCATACCTGGTAAGGGCATATCATCTACTGGCCCATACAGGAAAGACAGCTTTATTTAATCAAATTACCCGAAGTTGGTATGCCCCTCATGTCTCCTCTTTGACACTTCAGTAAGTACAAAATTGTAGTATATGTTTAGAACATAATGTAAGTAAACATGCTAACAGCAAAACTGCATATTTACCTCCATCCTAGGGACCTTTTGTTAAAATACAGCTGGATTTCATCCAGAATCCTAAGACTAATAATTTGCAATTTATTTTGGTGGTAGTATATATGTTCTCAGCATGGTTGGAAGCTTATCCATGTTGCAAAGTTGATGCAGTCACAGTTGTAAAGAAATTTTTGTAAAATTAGATATCCAGATTAGATATAGCAAGCATTGTCAACCATCCACAGTCATCTGGATTAGTGGAAAGGGTAAACAAGACCTTTAAAAATAACATTTTAAAGATTTTTGTTGAAACCCACTTAAAGTGGCCTGAAGCCCTCCCCTTAGCATTAATGAGTATAAGGGCCTCACTGAATGCCGCCAGGAAGTTGAGTCCATATGAAATATTAATGGGGAGACCCATGGCCCTTCCAGCTACCCCTCCAGTGGGAAATGCTGATTTAACTTAGTCAGATGATGCTGTGATTTCTTATTACAGGAAACTCCTTAATGTTTTGCAGCAATATCACTGAACAGTAAGAGCAGTGTTACCAAAGCCTTCTGACCAGCTCTGTCATCAACTACAACTGGGTGAGTGAGTGTACATGAAAATTTTCCAGAGGAAAAACAGCCTTAGCCAGAGGTGGAAGGGTCCTTTTTCTGGTCCTGCTAACCACCTTGACTGCAGTTCGCTGTGCAGGACTACCAACATGGATCCATTCATCTCATTGCAAGAAGACCTGCCATGTGGGGACCCCAGACAAATCATCACAGCAAACAGAGGGAGATCAAGGTGCGACAGATAAATCATCTGCCCAGTGAGAAGGTCAACTTCAGTAGCAGTCCATGATGATTCTAGTGACAACAGGTACTTTTGCTTTGTTTCTGCTGTTGTTTCCTTCTATAAACTGGTCAAGAGAAAACAGTTTCTTGCTGGTCCTTCGGCAGTATGCCAAAAATCTAAACAAAACAAACTACTGGATATGTTCGCATATATCTCATCATTCTGAAGCAGGGATTCCTATGATTCCCATCCCTGCATTACAGGTGTCACTTGAAAAGGACCTTAATGACATTAGCTTAACCTGGCATAATGTAACTGATTTTTCAAAGGTTGTGTCTCTTCAATTTGCAACCACACATCATGGAGACACATGTTATGCCAGAAATGGGACTGCACCAGTAGGAAAAAGCAAATGTAATGACACCAGGCATGAACTTGTGTTAGACTCTTTGCACTTAAAAAGCTATGACTGGGGGAGTGGCATGGGCATGATAAGTGACCATTACTACATCTGTGGTGATCTTGCCTACTCCTGGTTGCCTACAAACTGGTCTGGATGTTGCTTTGTAGGCTATATATTAATCCTGCTATTCAACATTTTGTACACCCACCAGCAGGCAAACTGAGAAATAAGTGAACAATCCACTGGTCAGAGCAAGTATTTTCAATTTATAATCCTGGATATGGAGTGCAAAGGACAATGCTTGAAATCACCATGCTTGCTCAAATTCTGCAGGTAATGGCCAACGAAACTTCACATCACATCAGGACGGCAAATCAAGAAATGACTGAAATGTGAACCATGGTATTACAGAATCGAATGGCACTTGATATAATGCTTGCTGCAAAAGGGGGGTCATGTGCCCTCATAGGGAGACATTGCTGTTCATATATTAGTGACTATCATGATGAACAGGAAAAACTAGCAAATTTCATGGAGCAAAGGGACAAAGATTTGGACAGCACATCAAAACAATGGACACTTTTTGGATGGTTGGGCAGTATTTTTGGTAACCTGGGAACTAGCATAATCCAAGGTATTGTCATTGTACTTTTTATTATATTTGTGTTCATTTTGATATTTTCTATTCTAAAGGCTGTGATTACAAGATGTTTAACCTCACCTGCACATGAAATGCCACTGCATGCACCAGTCAAAGAGAATTCTGTTATAACAGAAGATGATTATTAGGACACAGAGGCGTACTTTATCAAGTTAAGAAAAATAAAAATATAATTACATATATGGTATGACACTGATAGTGTCAAAGGGGGGGAACTGTTATGGGACAAGATCAGCTTATTAAAATATATATTAATTTCAGTTTATTAATGATGCTATAATATGATTGTTAAAAAGCAAATATCATTTGTATGAAAGGCTGTGGAAAAAATACAGCTTCATAAGGCAGAATTACTGCTGTGTCTTAACTGCATTCTTTTAATATATAATAAGAAAAAAAGTAAGTGTTGCTTGAAGCTGAGACACGTTAGTTACTGCAAAAAGGAATTTGTTAGTCTGACTCCTCCAGGCTAGGAGTGTGTTGTTGCTAGAGAAGGTTTGAAACATCCAAGGTCAGAAACAAGACCCCTTGAAAGCAGGTGGGTCATGTATAGGAAGGTGTTCATGTGAAGTCTGAGGCAAAAATCATGAGGGATGAGGACATTTGCAAAGTTTTCTATTAGTCAGAGTCATTGTAATGTAATAAAATTGCATGACCAGTTTTGATAAGAAAAATGTATAAAAGATGGAGTTTGTCTCTCTTCAGGGAGACTGATTTACCAACTGCTATGAAGACCGTCTCCCAGCACTGTAAGAATAAAATTTCTGTTTGCACATCCTGAAGTGTTGTTCCTGACTGAAGGCATATAAGGTAAATTCTTAATGTTATTTATTTATGACTATAACACTAGAAAATTATCAGGCTGACCATCTCTTACCCAGAAAAGGCAAGGTATCCATGTATTTCTTGACAGCACTTTCATATATGACCTCTTGGCAGATTCAGACTATGCTTGCTGAACTAGCCAATTAGTTGTATCTTCCCAATCTACTAGACAGAAGTATAGCTGGTTCAGCACCTCACACCTTCAGCAATGAAGAGAAAAAAAAGTGTATTTGTATTATTACAGATCCACATCCCCCACCCTTTTATTTCCACACTAACCAGGTGGCCAGATGCAAAACATGCCCCTCCCTTCTGCCCAGCCATTCAGGTCCTGTTTCTGTGCCTGCCCATGATGCTCCTCCCTTTTATTAAAATAAGTAATTCATTAAATAAATAAATAAGAATTTATTGTTATAAACTGTAGCAAACTGCTTACCTTCCTGCATGGAGCGCTATGGCACTCAAGTTTGATTAAAAAAAAATCTTCTTACAATTCATAGCAAACTGCTTCATACAGATGTAGCAAATAGTTGCTACAGCTTATACCCCGATGCATGAAGCTCTCCAGTAGTCAGATTTTAGTAAAAAAAAAAATCTGACTTTTAAACAGTATCACTGTTTGCTACAATTCAGCAAGCAGTTGCTACAGTTTAGACCATGCACAAAGCACTACAATGCTCAGGTTTGAACACAAATGCAACACTGGCTTTTAAAGGTCAGTATTGTATTAGATATTGGGATTGGCTGACCACATCCCTCCAACACTTTGAGCCTGGGGCAATTGCTCCTGTCATCCCACCCTAACTAATCTACTGCTCCCAGACATTTTTCAGAGCTTCCACTGGATGCTCCTCTGCCTTTGGGTTCAATGCCCAGAACCAACAAAACATGAAAATGAGACAAACTATCAGCTAAGGCATCTAATCTCCCTGGAAAAAGAGACATTATTTCTCAGAGAATGTAAGACCACCTTTCTCAGCAACAGCTGCACCCTCTCACTCCTCACTGACTTCTTAACCAAAATATCTAAGTGCTGCTTTGTTATCTGAATGGAAAACTACCTTCTTGTTGGCAAACTCCAACCAAGCTGAAGAGGCTGACAACTCACTCCCCTTCCCATAAATACAATAAGCCACCCTCCCTTTCCTAAACCTCTTACCTTGCTTTCTCTTTCTTGTTTCCACTCAACCATCCCCTCCTCAACCAAACTGCCTGGAAATCCTTTAGTACTCCTACATAGCTTAGGAACTAAATACCAGTGTTCATTTCCAATCCCTTGCAAACATGTTTTTATCTGATCTCAAGGAGAGGAAACCATAAAGACATCTGTGTTGGTCTGAAGACCTGAATCAAGACTATTTGTTATAAATGAGATCTGTGTTGTTAGGAGTGAATTTTGATTTTAATGTGTGGGAGTGTGTGTTTATGTGTTTGTATGTATTTACTTATGTGTATGCATGTTTATATGTTAAGGGCAGTTAATAGAAATATATCCATTAATGTATTCAAATAACTAGCACCTAATATCTTGTACTTTAGTGTAATTTGTTTAGTGATAGAATATGTATTATAAATGTGTATATATTTATGGTGTAATGTAAAATAATAGCACTTCGGAGTCAGTTGGTGTAATTAATTATTATATCACAAATTTGGAAAGAAGCATGATATTGCATTGACAGGTACTCTCAATGAAGATCTCAAAGTTTTTTCACCCAAAGTAACGAAATTGTGGAGAAACAAAACAGATGATAATATTGTTGAACTCTCTCCTTAGATTGTACCTCTAAATTTCTATGATTTAGGTAAAGCACTATGATTTTATCCTTCAGATTTACCGTTGCTCCTTCTAGATTTACTGATGTTTCTCATGAGTCTGACATGTTTATGGGTGCCCAACTTATTAAATAAACTATGGTTATGGAAAGAATCATTTCTACTAAATATATAGGGACTGGTATACAAGACTTTGTTGAAAAATAAGGAAGTACTCCTCTTTCTGCCCCCCAATATGATTTTTAAATATCATTTCTATGATTTTTAATGCACTGAGATTGAGTAGAATGGATTGGATAAGTAAAAGATACATGTTAATGGTTTTAGTGTTTAGTGCCATCACCCACTTGATTAGATAATATCACCCACTATGTTTCCATTACCATGTGATGAATGGGGAGAGATGGGCAAAGGCTGCCAGCCTAGTCAAATAGAATTTGATACATAATTCTATAACCCAATAACAATAACAATAGCCCTGACTAATCTGCTTTCTCATTTCATTGTCCTCTGCTCTACCATGTCTCCCTCAAATTTTTCTCTGTTAAAGTTTATCCTTATATCATAATTACTCACTGACCTTTCTACTCTGTCCAGCTCTACCTATCCCATCTAACCACCTATCCTGTTTTCCAAATCCTGTCTTATCCTGTAGATGTCCTTACTAACCTTATATCCCCATCTTTTCTCGATTTACTTACTTATTGTTTTTTTGTGGGAAAATAGTCAAATCATTTTTTTTACTATGAACAAATCTTGTTCTTGTGACATTTTGCTATACATTTTTGTATTGTTATTTTTAAATTACTTGTAACATTAAATGTTTTGAAAACTCGGAGCTTTTCTCCTCGGGCCTCCACTGAAAATGGACATGTATCCAGTTGGACTAGCCCGGTTAACAAATGTAAAATAAATAAAATAAATAAATTCTATCAACTGTATAAATAAATGTAAAATACAGGCTTGTGTTTTTAAATGTAAGCAAACACTCTAAAATGTGAACTTCAAGATTGTTGCAACATTGCCATCTGCTGTAAGGAAAACCAAGCCAAGTATTTCAAATGTGTCTTTTTAAGTTGAAAAGATCTTATGAATCTCTTTAATGTTAGAAATCGGCTGGATGAAGATTTCATGCCCACTGTTTTAAGGCAAAAGTTTATGACTATAATTTAGATGTGGAATGTGTTTTATTGCTCTGGTTTCTGCTAGCATATACATGTGAAATGCCTTCTATTGTTGTAAGTTTCTGTGCAGGTGTTAGATTGCTAAATAATGCAGTTTGTTTGCCTGGGAAAACCTAAGTGTCAAAAATTATGTAATTTGGGGAGGGACCCAGCAAACATGTTTGTTAGTAATGTTAAAATACTATTTCTCACAAGAGACTGTAAGCATTTTGACTTTGGACATCTAACTTATCAGCACTCTGCCTTATGCTCACATGTAAGTTTTTAGCACTGTGATTTCTTGTAGGATTAGGTAAAGCTAGTAAAGATTAATTAGGTATTTTTCTTTGAAATCAGACCTGTCCTACTGTATTATTTTAAGTTTCTGTGTGATCTCTGAACTCTTAGATATCTCTGTGGTGTAGTCATTTTGTCTTGTGTTTTAAATATTTATTATTAAATATTTTTAAAACCTTCTACCTGTGGCTGATTTGTGTAGAGATAAGCTCTAGAGTACATTGCATACTTATAGAGGTTATTGTAATAGGCCATTCTAAAGTAAGCCTTGACTGTTAGTCATGCTACCATTGGATATTAATATTGCACAGTAATAATTGGACACCCTTTTAAGGGCCTTTTAGTAGCTGATATTATTAACTGGGTGGTGGCAGTAATTACTACCATATTGTCTGGGTAAAGGGACACAGTTGGAGAATCTGTGTCAGCCTTTCCCAGGAGGATCTGTGAAGTTGTATAAATACTTATCTCAAAGTGTGTGTGTGTTGTGTCCGCTACTGTGCAGGGACACGAAGCACTGGTTGGACAGGGAGGGTACTGGAGGTTTTAGCTTGCCCAGTTAGGCTGAGACCTGAACCATATAGCTGTGCCAGCGGGGAGTCTTACTGGGGACCTGGTGAGCAAGGGAGCAACCAGCCCCAGACTGGCTGTGATCTCTGTATGCACTTAAGGGAAATTGTACTTTACTTTGTGTATTAGTTATCCTTTCCTCTTCTAGGAGATGACCTCCCTGGTGTTAGCGGTGAGGATTGAGGCTCCTTGATTGCTGGGCCAGGGCGCTGTCATCACATACCAAATAACATCTGCATGCAGTAAGATTAACAGCGTAGCGGTTGGTGGTCAACTATGAAAGGTATGTGTCAGAGAAGGTATGGGTCAATAATTAGCAGCATACATCAGATGTCTGTAGTGTGGCAGGCTCAAGAGATATTGCAAGAGTCCCCACATACATTTACAGACACAGTGAGTGAATGTTAATCGGTTACAACATAGCATACAACAGTAAGTATAATTTATAGTTTGCACTGAATACAGTGTACATAAATTACAGCACCGGTGATTACAAGGAGAACTGCTGGCCATTACATGGAAGAGGGAGGAACTTGCAGTGTGTGTCCGTTAGCTGTTACTTCACTGTTTTTACTCATTATATGGACTAATTTGCTTTAGTTTTGGATGTATACCTAACTTTCAAAGTGAGCAAAGAGAAGCAAGAGCTTTATGAATGAGTGATATAAAATGATTTTTTGTGGGAAATTCAGCAGATGAACAATTTCAATTTAGCCCTAACACTTAGAAAGCACTGTGCACTCAGGGGAACTCACTGGGCATAATAAGGACTACCAAATGTATAAACAGAACCAAAATTTCAAATGTTAAAACTGCCTTGACAAGAACATACAGTGCAAAACAAAATAGTTGCTAGAGAAAGCCATGGAAAACCTCTCCAGGACTAAGTAATTGAGGCACTCGGTATAAAGACAAGGGTGTTGAAACAGACCTACTTCTCCTTCTGACATATATTTGGTGAAATCATTGACAGGGTGCTGTTCACTCCTGCATGAAGAAGCTGCAAGTGAATGTGTCTTGCTGTGCATGTCCATTACAAACAAAAAGCAAGGGAAGTAAAAAAATTATAAGTAAATAAGGCAAACTAAGTGCATAAGAAAGATGCTAAAGCAACTCAGTACACACACACACACACACACACACACGCACACATATATATATATATATATATATATATATATATATACATATATATATACATATATATATATATATATATATATATATATATATATATATACTGAAGCTCAATTAGCATTAAAGGCAAACATTAAAACTTTGAAATGTAACTTACAAACATGCTTTTCCCTAGACTTCATAATCTTCATAGTTAAGTAGAAACATACTCATGTTTGGCCTAAGAAAAGTACTAAACTACTAAACAAATTAACAATAAAAAGAAATTCAGAGACCCAAGTGAAAGGGAAAACAGAAAAAAAACAGTTTGAGACAAAAGGAAACAAATAATTACTGAGTAATGTGAAGCTAAAAAGAAGATAAATTGCATGGGAACAGAGCATACTGACATTTGTTATCAATTATACGAGGTTCCAACACATGGGAAAGCATTGTGTCATTGAACATTCCTCAAATCATTTAAATCCTTAAAAATTAACCAAGAGGAGACTCATACATTCAAAAGAACTGACGTGATGCTAAAAAGTCCTGTTTAAACCACTGAAAATGTGCTTTAGTGATAAATCTTAGAAACAGCTTTGTTTAATAATGGCATATGTAGAACATTAACTGTACAAGACTTGTCAGATCTATCATTTCTTTCCTGTGCAGCATCAGTTTAACGTGATGAGATTTGTGGAAAAAATTGACAATACGTTTTGACCAACTAAATAGTGCCCCCAAAGCACAATATGACAGGTAAATAATGAAAACGAAATTGTTGCATATACATTCAAAAAGCCCGAACAACAAGTTTAATAAGATTTCCATGGTGCTCGCCTACTTGGTTGTGTGACTGTAGTAATGTAACCAAAACTAAAATAGGAAGCCAGGAAGACAGTCACCCTCGATGAATGCACCAAATAAAATGCTCCAAATCCGGACACAGTGATACTAATAAGCTGACAGAATAAAATTTATTTTAAGCTCAACAACACAAATAAGCTTTTCGTCAGTGTTCCACACCAACTTCATCAGAAAAACAACAAACCATTTCTACATGCACCTCATTAAATAGCTAATTAAAACACCTGACTACTTAGCAATTAAGCTGATACATTCCAGAACAAGCTCACAACCCTTCACTAGAGACTCAACTTACTAAACTACCCATTAAAAAAATATATCATATTTATATAAGCCCTACTGAAATAAAATAAAATCAATTCATAGCAACTATATTAAAGTAAATAAATCTATTAAAATAGAATGAAATACAATTAATCACCTATCCAGACTCCTTAATTTTAAAATGCAAGAAATGGATAACATTGCATTTAAGCCTGGATAATGATACACTTCCAGTTTTAACTGCCAAATTAATTCCTTTTGTTCTAGCAATAACGTGTCAGGACCCCCCCTGTTGGAAGGAACTACCTGATCAATAACCGAAAAGGTAAATTCATGACCAGGATACTCCTTGACATGCCTAGCAAGCGCATTCTCCATCTTCTCTTTTTTAATGGCATATAGGTGTTCATAGAGCCGTTCATGTAACTTCCTGTCAGTTTTTCCTATGTAGAACACCGGGCATGAAGAGCATCTAGCCAAATATACCACATGAGGGCTGGCACAATTAAATCTACCCCTGATGGGGTATTTAATTTCCCCAATACTGAAGAAGGTCCCTGCTTTAATAAACCTACAGTATTTACACATATTACATTTGTACATCCCCTTGACTGGGGTTTGATTCGATTTCATCTGTAAGATACCTTTCAGATTCAACCCCCTCCTGAACACCACCTTAGGTGCGTTCTCAAACTGTGGGTTACCTTGCATTTCTAAACGTAAAATATTCCAATTTTTCCTAATAATGGAGGAAATATCCCATGCATCAACACTGAAGTTTGTAATGAAACTGCAAAAGTAATTCGCATAAGTGTGCACTTGAGGTGGCTTGGGGTTCTGGAGTGCTACACTATTACCCAAAATTGGTGTGTAGAACCCATTCTCCCTCTTATCGGTAACTTCCCTGACCACTTCTGAAATCAGATGTTCCAGGTATCCCCCATTCAGAAAGAGGCCTCGAATAAACTCACATTCTTCGAGGAAGTTGCTGAACTTGGACACCATCCTCGCTACCCTAACCAACTGCCCCTTTACTATAGACCTCTTCTGGTGGAAGGGGTGGCTGCTCTCGAAATGTAAATAACTGTTAGAAAAAGTTGCTTTATGATAGATTTTGGCAATAAAACAACCTGAGGAGATGTGCTTCAATAACTCCACATCTAAGTAAGAGATCCTCTCCTTAGAAAAATTAAATGTAAATTTCAAAAAATTTGTGGAGGCATTAAAACCATCCAGTAGTGTCTCAGCCAGTTCCCTCTCCCCTTGTAGGATGATGAAAATATCTTCCAAAAATCTAGTGTAAAGAAGGGGTTTTTCCTGGATAATAGGATTGGTAAAAACAAACTCCCTCTCCCAGTATGTCATCACCAAATTGGCTACACTGGCCCCACAGGGAGACCCCATCTGGACCACTATTAATTGGTGGAACCAGCAGTGGTTGAAGGAGAAAAAATTGCAGGTCAAAATAATATCTAATAACTTCCTCACCATCAAAATGTTCCCGGCAAGTACCTGTTTGATGGTCATGATGGCCTCGATCCATTCTAACACTATGGAATGACGGATGGAAGAGTATAAATCTATGACGTCAATTGTCAAGAAATTACTCTCCCCTATAAAAGGGATATGATTGACCCTCTCGAGAAATTACCAGGAATCTTTGGAAATGTGAGACTCGCTGGACACATACTTTTTCAAAATCGTGTCAACCACCTTCACCCCAGCATAAGTCACACTGCCCCTAGCACTCACAAGTTGGCGCATGGGGGGATCATGCACACTCTTGTGAATCTTCGGATTACCAAACAGGACAGGAATCCTGGGGTTAGGTATGCAAATATAATTAAACACTTCCATATTAATAACTCCGTTGATAAACATGTCATTAATATAAGAACAGACCCTGGTCACACACTGATTCAACTCATTTTTCGAAACCTCCTTGTAGGTTTCGGATGCCAAAATATTTTCCATTCTCCTGGTGTAATCAACCTCTTCCATGACTACCAATCCTCCCCCCTTATCAGGCTGCATAACCCTCACGGATGAGTTGGTTAATAATTCTAACACGTTTCTCATCTTTATTGATGTTGAAATTGACAGTACGTTTACATTTCAATAAGTGACGTAGGTCCAAGTCACACAAACGATCAAAAAGACATAAAGAGTGGTGTAAAGGAGGATTGAATGTACTGGAAACCTGAAAATCCTTCGGTATCACGGCCTGTTCATGAAAAATAAGCTGAAAATTAAGCTTTCTAATGAAAAGCTTAAAATCGATCAAAGTGTTGGCCATGCCTGCCCTCCTACTGGGCACAAATGTCAAACCCTTTGCCAAAAGATCCACTAAGGGTGGGGTAAAAACAAACTCTGAATAGTTGTAAATCTTAAAGTCCTTCCCAGTGTTGGTAACAATCTGGCATGGGCCTGTAGCTGGAAATACTGTAGAAAAAGCAGGTAAACCTAATTCCTCCTCCTGGTCCTGTATCTCTGCCTCCTCCCCGGAGAAGGTTGATGGGTTGAGGCATTGTCCTGACAATTTTGGTCTACGACTTCTAGTGCTGGCTTGGTGGGTTGATTTCTAGAAGACAATCGGTCACTATGCCTTGTCTGATTCTGTTGCATTGAACCACCAGGGGCATCCACCTCATTCCCAAATGTCGACCTATTGGTCCTAAGGGCATCAATGCCTAACAAAGGACCAATGGACCCAACAGTTGAGGCTAACAAATTGCCTTGGGATCTCAGTGGTTTGGGGTAGGCCACCCCCTCCCTGTAGGCCTTCAAGTCCCTCTGGAGTTTCCTGATTTTATTAGATTTAATTTTGTGTAATTGCTGGTCGATGCTGGTGAAAATGCGATTGTAATCAAATCTATATCTGGTAAAATTAAAATCATGTCTTACAGCTTCATCAAGAATAGCGAGCTCCCCAGACAATGTACTGATGACCTCTTTATAATGCTTGCAAATCAAATTCAGTAGTTCAAACCCATGCCTATCAAACAATGAAAGTAAATCTTTATGGAATGCAGAGCCTTCCTCTAAGCCTGTTGGTACTGCCAGGATCGGAGTCCCTTAGGAACCACTTCAGACTGCTGGCACTCCTCAATGTAAACTACTTCCAAGTGTAGCTTTCTCAGCTTAATTAGGTTGTAGTCAAACATATGTAATTTATGCGCTAGATCCTCATCCCCTAGAGAGCCTCGATTATTATGGCTCCCTTCTAATCCTTCGTTAAACAAAAAAGGCCGGTTTAACCAAGTATTTAAGTTAGACTGTACCTGGCCTTGCAGTGAATCACTCATCCCCGTTTTTTCTATTGTACCGACTGCATCTGATCTGCTGATATCCAAATGCGGTGAAACAGCAGAAGGTCTACAGTCAATCCCTGTAGATCTATTCTGCAATTGTTCACCAATCGCATTCGCACCACAACCGTCCGTTGCTGTACCTGACATGAAAGGTTGAGCCCCAGCGAGGTTAGTGGAAGGAGTCCTCACCTGGAAGGTGTCACTTCCAAACAAAGGTTGTGAAGACCCCACCAAATCCTCCATGCGTCGTGAAAGAGAGTCGACTTTCTGGGTAAGTAAATTAATCAAGACAGTTAAATCCCCTGCTTCCGCCTGCGGGGAAGACTCAGGTTGTGCGTCAGCCATAGCTCCCAAACAACAAAAATGACAGGAAACTGGATAATCCAAACAAACAAACCAAAAGTAAAATAGGAAGCCAGCAAGGCAGTCAACCTCGATGAATGCACCAAATAAAATGCTCCAAATCCGGGCACAGTGATACTAATAAGCTGACAGAATAAAATTCATTTTAAGCTCAACAACACAAATAAGCTTTTCGTCAGTGTTCCACACCAACTTCATCAGAAAAACAACAAACCATTTCTACATGCACCTCATTAAATAGCTAATTAAAACACCTGACTACTTAGCAATTAAGCCGATACATTCCAGAACAAGCTCACAGCCCTTCACTAGAGACTCAACTTACTAAACTACCCATTAAAAAAATTATCAAACTGGAATGTATCGGCTTAATTGCTAAGTATTCAGGTGTTTTAATTAGCTATTTAATGAGGTGCATGTAGAAATGGTTTGTTGTTTTTCTGATAAAGTTGGTGTGGAACACTGACGAAAAGCTTATTTGTGTTGTTGAGCTTAAATAAATTTTATTCTGTCAGCTTATTAGTATCACTGTGTCCGGATTTGGAGCATTTTATTTGGTGCATTCATCGAGGTTGACTGTCTTGCTGGCTTCCTATTTTATTTTTGGTTTGTTTTTTTGGATTATCCAGTTTCCTGTGGTTTTTGTCATTTGGGAGCTATGGCTGATGCACAACCTGAGTCTTCACCGCAGGCGGAAGCGGGGGATTTAACTGTCTTGATTAATTTACTTACCCAGAAAGTCGACTCTCTTTCACGGCGCATGGAGGATTTGGTGGGGTCTTCGCAACCTTTGTTTGGAAGTGACACCTTCCAGGTGAGGACTCCTTCCACTAACCTCGCTGGGGCTCAAACATATACACACAGAGATGTAGGGAAGAGAGAGACAGACAGCGACAGAGAGAATCCCATTATGAGGCCTTTCCCACCCATTACACATCCCATTGGCCTATATCACATGATGTGCTCATGTCACTCACTGTAGAAATTCCTTTGGTTAGCCTGCAGCCCTATAGTCTCAGTGGTACTTGTGATAACTGTGTAACACTATAGTGCAAATAAGTATCCATGTAGCAGTTGTAATCTCAGTCCTATCAAATGTAAAGTTGTGTGTGTGTGTGTGCGTGTGTGTGTGTGTGTGTGTGTGTGTGTGTGTGTGTGTGTGTGTGTGTGTGTGTGTGTGTGTGTGTGTGTGTGTGTTTCTAGATGAATGTGTTTGAGGACATTCACACTCATTACACTTCCCATTGCCCTACTTTACCACTTCTGCTGATGTCAGTCACCCTGAAATAACCCTTTGGGCAGCTTGCAGCTCTATAAGCTCCGTGAGGCTTAGGATACTTTGTAATACTATAGTGCAGCAAATTAGTTAAGTAGGAGTTTTAATCCCAGTCCTGACAACTGTGAAAATGTGTGTGTTTGTGTGAGAGAGTGTGTGTGTGTCTTTGTAATAACATGATTTTGAATCCATTCACGCTCACTACACTTCCCTTACCCCTTCTTTAGCACTGCTGCTGATGTCACTCACCTACAAAGATACCTTTGGACAGCTATCCAACATATAAGTTCCGTAACGCTTGTCATGATTGTGTAATACTATAGTGTAACAAGGTAGTTGGTAGGAGATCTAGTCCCAGTCCTGGCATCTGTGAAAATGTGTGTTTGTATGAGAGGGTGTATGTGTCTTTGTAGAGACCTGATTTTGCCATTCACACTCACTACACTTCCCTTACCCCTCCTTTAGCACTGCTGCTGATGTCACTCACCTACAAAGATGCCTTTGGACAGCTATCCAATATGTAAGCCATGTGGCACTTGCGATAACTTCGTAATACTATAGTCCAGCAAACTACTTAAGTAAACATTCTAATCCCGGTCCTGGCAACTGTGAAAATGTGTGTGTTTGTGTGAGAGAGTGTGTGTGTGTGTGTGTGTGTGTGTGTGTGTGTGTGTGTGTGTGTGTGTGTGTGTGTGTGTGTGTCTTTGTAGAGACCTGATTTTGTGGCCATTCACACTCACTACACTTCCCTTACCCCTCCTTTAGCACTGCTGCTGATGTTACTCACCTTAGAGGTATGTTTGGACACTGTTCTACCTATAAGCAATGTGGCACATGTGATAAATGTGTAGCAATGTAGTAGGAATAACTACATAGGTATGGGTTTGAAGCTCATTCCTGGCAAGTGTTTTATATATATATATATATATATATATATATATATATATATATATATATATATATATATATATATATATGTGTGTGTGTGTGTGTGTGTGTGTGTGTGTGTTCATACCTTAAAAATGTTGGCCTCATTTACACCCAGTACACTTCTCGGTGCCTGACTTTAGCAGTCTTGCAGATATCATTCACCTTAGAAATACCTGTTGGCAACCCTAAGCCATGTAAGGTCAGTGGTGTTTGTAGTAAATGCGTAACATAAAGGTCTGAAAACATAGTTAAATAGAGGTTTGAACTTCACTCCTGGCAAATGTAAATATTGTGTAAGGTAAAATATTTTATGAAATCTCTCACCCATTACTTCACCCAATGACAGCGTTTACAAAGGCTGGTGATGTTCCTCACCTTAGAAGTACCTTGGGACAGCATTCATTCTATAAGCTCCATGGCGTGTACGATAAATGTGTAACACTGTAGTAGCATTACATAGATAGGTAGGGGTTTGGAACTCAGTACTGGCAAGTGTGTGTGTGTGTGTGTGTGTGTGTGTGTGTGTGTGTGTGTGTGTGTGTGTGTGTGTGTCATCAGTATCCGGTGTGGGTGTGATTGTGTGATAACAGGATCCATTGGGGGGGTGGGTTTTGTTAAATTATTATATTGAGGACCTAGTATATGTCCCAATGTCCACATTACAAGGCCAACAGCTGTCAAACACCGTAGAGGTTGGTGTAGACAATCCACAGCCCTAAATGTGTAGTGTCATGTGCAATGACTATGTGACAGTATGGATTAGTTAATAATATAGGCAACCCTTCTAATACTCAGAGATCACTCTCCACCCAGGAAGCATACACAAGCACCGTTGGCTAGGCAGCAACCACTATATCAGTAGTTCTCCTGCAAATTACCTCACAGGTAGTACCCACGGTGTGATTGCAGTGAACTCCATGTCAAACCGATGACCAGACATGACTGCTGACAAAGGTGGGGCGGTAGTAGTCATGAACTGGTCCGACTATGATAAGGAGGCCAAGAGACAACTTTCGGACAGACGCTATTATTCTGAAATGTCAATCAATCCCATTTTTAGATTTAAGAAATAAATTGATGACTTTCTATCTACTGCTAGGGATGAAGGTATCATTACAGCAAATGTGATGCAGCAGCTAACAATTCAGGACTCTGCCAATCAATACATCTATTTTTTACCCAAGATACACTAGGATCCAGTTAATCCACCAGGTAGACCTATTGTGTCAGGTAGGGGATACATCACGGAACCACTATCTATGTTTCTGACCAAATATTTGAAGCCTTTACTATCACGGGTACGTTCCTGTTTACAGGACACTACTGAATTTCTTCAAATCATTTCTGACACACAGTTGGAACCGGGGTGGTTAATGTGCACACTTGATGTCAGAGCTCTATATACCAACATTCCTCACAAGGTAAGTTTGGAAGTTCTGGCCCATTGGCTAAATGTGGCAGGTTTATATGAACCAGACTTCAATTCTTTTCTGGTAGGTCTTGCAGAACATGTCCTTAGTAATAACGTCTTCTTTTATCAGGATACTTGCTACTGGCAAACCAAGGGTACAGCAATGGGGGCATCCTTTGCCCCCATATATCCTGACCTTTTCATGGCCTTCATTGAAGATCAAATCATTTATGACAACAGCCACAATATATATTTGGATGAAATCGACATCTGGAGACATTATCTGGATGATTGCTGGATGGTATGGAGGGCAGATGTGGAGAGTTTAGCTGAATTTATTTTTTACCTGAATGATAACAAATGGGGTCTACAATTTACAGCAAACTATCATGTAAGTACCATTACCTTTCTTGATGTTATGATCAACAGACAACCTGACCATACTTTAAGCACACAGGTTTTCAGGAAGTACCCCGAATATAACACTGTCCTCCATGCATCGAGCTTTCATCCTCCTCACATCGCTAGAAACATCCTGAAATCTCAATTTATACGTATGAGGCTGATTTGTTCCCATGAAGCCTCTTTTCAAGAACACAGACAGGACCTGACCAACAGATTCAGATCCAGGGGATATTATATGGGACATGTTCTGCAAGCCAACAACTTGTCCAACACACTACACAGGGAGGATTTGTTAACCTACAAACCACGGAACAGGGAGGAACCACAACCTATCAGGTTTGTAACCACTTATGCCAGGAACTCTGATTTATTAATCAGCAGCATACATAAACACTGGAACATATTACAATGTGATCAAGAACTAGCCAACATAATACCAGACAGATGGCTGTTTTCATTTTGCAAAGGTAAGAACTTGGCATCTTGCTTTAACCATTACAAACATACACATGACACTGGGCACACTCACTTACAACAAACCACCTTGACTGGTGAACCTCTGATTGGCTGCTTCCTATGTGGCCACTGTATCAATTGTGATAAAGTTACCAAGTCCAAACAATTCACGAATAAAAATTGTGCCATGGTCTATGACATCCAATTTTTGCTAATTGTAGCAGCAACTGGTTAGTCTATTTGGCAACATGCACCTGCAGGTCCTTTTACATTGGACAAACATCTCGTCCTCTCAGGCTCAGAATCTCTGAACATGTAAGTAACATTAAAAATAAAAAAGTTAACAATGCTTTGTATAAACACTGTTTGGCACACAAAACTGCAAAATTTACTTTCATGATCATTGATATTGTCAAGGGCAACAAATCTAACAAAACTGGATGGCATTCTATTTTAGATTCTAAAGAAAAGAAATGGATTGTAAAGCTAGGTGGATTGTTCCCACCTGGCCTCAATGAGCAATTTTGAAAATGAACCAATGGAGTTGCACTTCAATGTATTTAAACTGTAGCATTTGACTCTTCTGGTTTACACTGATGAAGGCTGTGTTTTTTACCAGCCGAAACCGGTCTGGTTATTTGTCTTTATGCTATTATAATCAATAAATGTTCTTTTCAGGTCACAGTTTGCTGGCTCAACTTGTTTTTCAGACATGGCTGGTGTCACACAGGGTATGGACCCATGTCCTCTCATGTTTGGGATCTACCCTTCTGAGGTGCAGGAGAACACAAAGGCACCCTGGCTGATAATGTTTGCATATAACAGTAAGGTGGGTGGTAGCATTCCCAGTCCATGTGATGTTGACATCACACCCAAAGGCCACTTGACACCTATGACTGTTGTCAGAACTCCGAACATTACCTCAATGCCAAGAGATGTGCAGCCATTACCTTTGGGAACACCATGGCTCACATGAAGTAATACATTGGTGGTAGTCCACTGAACAGTGATGCTATTATAATAGAATGGGGAATGCCAGCTGACAGTCTGCTGCCTGCTGACCGCAACAGTGCCACTGACATCAGAAAGTACTTTGATGTGTTACATCTCCTGAGTGTGTGTTATCCAGCAAGTAAAAGGACATGGCACCCTGTTCCATACCCTCAGTAGCCCAATCAATGTGTACAGTAGTCCTTTTGCCATGTTCCCCACTGGACACCTGCAAAAACTGCAGAGTCTGCAAACGTACCCCACAAAGGGAATACCATGCCTTATACACATGCCCTGTATGGACAGACTCCAATAACTCCAATAAATTGCATTATCATACTGTCTATGTAGGTGTAATCACTACCTCAATTACACAGCCATGACTCAATAAACTAGGTCAGGAATGCTACATCTGAAAATAGCAATCTGGCCACACAACATGCCCCAGAGACCTCAGGCACACTTCCACACTTCAAAGGCCATGCTTGTGGGACATGTGCACAACCCAGACACTGTCCATGTTATGGAATATAAATGGCATACATGTGAAGCAGTACACATCACTGGCCACCCACAATAGAAATCTGGATGAGTGGATGGGGAATACAATACCCACTCATTGGGATGACTCCATTGACTATACTCCTGAGCCACACTGGGGACTATTGTCATGTGGCCTGATGCTAGGGTATTCTCTTGGGTTAGCCTTGTAGAGCCTTCAGGCCCATTCACCTACTACACACATATGAAGCAACGAACCTATGAATCTCAGTACTGGCAAGTATGTGTGTGTGTGTGTGTGTGTGTGTGTGTGTGTGTGTGTGTGTGTGTGAATAGTAATTTCAGTGTGTTTGGTTGATGGCTGTCCCCTGTGGCTGTGGTTATTAGCAATCGGAGGGGTGTCCAAACCACAGCACGTACCATTCTCCAGTCTACAACAGATGTTGTAAATCAACATATACCTATGTACAACCCTCAGCCCTTTAATTTGTGAGGCATATGCAATCACTGTGCTACACACTGGGGAATTACGTGCAGATACAGCTGTACCCTGCCATGACATGGTGGATGTGTTACCATACTGCCATACGCTATGGTCTTGCTGCAGGACCACATTCTGGTGACACACAGATGCCTAGAACAGAAAATGGATACAACATGTGAGAACACATTCACTCAGCACTTCACTTGTGGGGAGAGAGGGGGGTAAAGCAGGCACTGAATGTGTTGTGAAGACTGTGGCCAATATCTGTTGTCTCACGATAGGTATTAGCATTGTGCAGTAACTCACAGCATGCGTGTTTAATGCTGTGGAAGTTGTTGATGTAACTGTCAAAGGCTGTTGTGATTGTTGTCAGTGTCTGCTGCATGTCTGCTATCATAGATACCTGTAGGGGAATCATAAGGGATCCAAAGTTGTGTTTGAGGCTAATAATGGAGTTCAACAGTCATGGGACACTATCTTTCTTTGCAACAGTGTCCTCCTTCTGATGTACACTTTAGTAATGGCAGGGGACAATCACATTGTCTCTCTGTGTTTGGAGGAAAGTGTCTGGGTTCTGTTGGCTCTGGCTAGTACCATGCATTCATGTACCCGTTTGCACAGTGCCTATGTGTATGATTCCACAGTCATGCAGCTATTTCCAATTGTCATGGGTGCAGTGAAGTTATCTACCCCTGTTGTCATGGCTGCAAAGTCAGCTTTGGAGAGGTTTTGCAAGGTGATTACCTTTGTGGGGGGGGGGGTGTGGCTGACATGTTGAGTTCCACATTGATTACAGCCTGTGTGGATCTCACCATACAAGGACTGAGATCTGTGGATGAGCAATGGTCCCATATTTAAGTAGTGAACACAGGTCAAGGTTATTGCATCCTCTACTGGGGGGTCAGTATGAGCTGGTCCAGGGCATTGGAAATGATGAATCCCAAAAGTGTTGGGCCACTGTACTGGTTCTTGGCTACTTTCCCCAGGTGATGGAGGGGTAGTTGAAGTCTCATACTATGTCAGTGCTGCATTGGAACATCATAGATGGCAGGGTGTTGAGGAATGTGCATTGACAGTCTAGGGACATAGATGTGGACCCATAGCAGGCTATGGTCTGGATTGCACTATTACCCTAAGGCAGTTGTACCAGAAGTATCTCCAATGTGTTATTCTGAGATAGTAGTCTGGAAGTGTTCCTAGCCATAATGAATATGGAGACAACACCTGTGGAGGTGTGGTGTGGTCCATGTTTGGGGGCTGACAGATGTGGAATGCATCATAGCCTGATAGTACAGGGCTGCTGTCTACTGCTGTGAACCACCTCCCCATTACAGCAGACATGTCCTCCACTCTGAGTGCTTTGAGTGACCGCATCCTGACAGTTAGATGTCTACTGTTGAGCAGCATGACCCTCAGATTGCATATATGTCTAGCTGCTATGGTGGTAATTACATTAGGAACACTGCCTAATAAGGCATCATAGGGGTGGCAAGACACTTAGCCAGTACCTGGAAAGCCAGTGCTGACAGATGTAGGACATCTGTGGCAAGTCACTGGGTTCTGTCAGTCATGTCATCTCAAGCAGAAAGGTACTGGATCCCCTGAGAATGATACTAAACACATAAGGCAGTGTTGCAGTCAACCATCTGTTGATAGTACTGCAGCATCATTCTGGGTAACGGTGGTACACTGCTCAGTGCTACTGTCACACCTGCCTAGACCACATAATCAGAGAGTTCAGCCATGTCTCTTGTCATGTAGTCCAGGGAGGTGTGTCGGAAGTCATTCCCACCCACATGGATACAGAGTGATACTCATAGTTGTTGTGGAGTGCCATGACTGGCTGTGTCATGTGTTGGATGCTGGCATATGATAGATATTTGGCTGTTACCTGCTCCATATTCAACTTAGTGAGTGGGATATGTGTGTGCCTCAGTATTGAGTTACCCATGATCACTGTATTGTGCAAGGTGGTTAGCTTTAGGAGCTTAGGTTGAGGGGCACATTGTGTAGGTTAAATATGTGTCCCTTGGCATGTGCCATGTCACAGTGTCTGAGTGAGTGTCTTTCTTGCTGGTCTGTGCTGTTTGGATAAATGTCCATTGAGTGCCTCTGTGAAGGTAGGTGTGTGGCTTTTCACTGTATGTCATGGCTGTTAAAGTGGGTGTCATGGTGAACTATGTGTTCCACATGATGTGGTGCAGGTGTTGATCTTATTCTCTTGACCTGCTAGTCCAGTCTTTGTTGGAGAGTGCATATGTCCACACTGGGTGATATATGGGTAACTCTCACAGGTCTGAGTGCTTGGAGTTTAGAGAGGAGGGTTGTCTGTGTACATGAGGCAGTTACAAAAGTGCCTCAGAATGGACAAGTGCACCAGGTTAATGGGTGAAAGCACAGAAAACCAAACATGCCAGGAGGGGTGGACATAACTAGTAAGTACTGGGGCTACTTCTGTGATGAACAAGTACTGCTGACAGTTCCCAGGTGTGCAAACATCTTGATACAATAACCTGGTGACGTGCCAAGCCATAATGCTATTTGAAGTGCAAGACAGAAAGAACTAGCACAATGTAAGGGTGGAACAGAAGGCAGATTTTATGCCACCTGTAATACTTTACCTCAGCTGTGCAGTTATCAGCAGCTTTGGCCATGTGAAAGTTCAGTAAGGTCTGTAGCATATGCGATAACTGTGTAACATTATAGTAGACATAACTAGATAGACAGGAGCTCTAATCCCAATAGTGTGTGTGTGTGTGTGTGTGTGTGTGTGTGTGTGTGTGTGTGTGTGTGTGTGTGTGTGTGTGTGTGTGTGATTCATGTACTGTCTAGATTATACAATTTTTGACTTGTGTACTACCCTTCACACTTCCCCTCTTCCCAAGCTAGTAGACATCTTGGCACATTGTGTGTGTGTGTGTGTGTGTGTGTGTGTGTGTGTGTGTGTGTGTGTGTGTGTGTGTGTGTGTGTGTGTGTGTGTGTGTGTGTGAGTGAATCATGTACTGTCTGGATTATACAATTTTTGACTTGAGTACTACCCTTCACACTTCCCCTCGTCCCAAGCTAGTAGTCCTGTTGATGTCATCCATCTTAGAAGTACCTTTGGATGAGGTGGACATGTTTAAGCTCTGTGGTGCCTCTGATAATTGCGTAGCACTATAGTAGAAATACCTAGGTATGCACAAGTTCTAATCCCAATGCTGGCAACTGTTTGTGTGTGTGTGTGTGTGTGTGTGTGTGTGTGTGTGTGTGTGTGTGTGTGTGTGTGTGTGTGTGTGTGTGTGTGAGGATTATATCTTGTATGGCTTATACCATTTTGGTGTGTGTACCATACACGGCTGGTGACCACCTCTCACTGCCATTACTTTACAGAGTGTGGTAACAGCATCTGCCTCACATGCAGCTGGTTAAACCATTGTACAGTCCTCTGTACAGATGTGTCTGGAATATCCATATTTTTGCAACCTATACGTGGTCAGAAGTGGTCTGTGTGCCTTAACAATGCCCATGTATGTGATATTGCAGCCATATAGGCCACAGTCAATGTACTGACACATATGGCAGCAGGAGGTATCATACCTGACTGAAACATCATGCTGATATGATGTCTGCCACCCTCATAGGTGGCTAGCCTTGTAGGGCAATACATGAGTCCAGATGCTTGGTTTTATAAATGAACTGGTCATATTATGGGTAACTTTAAAGGCTGGAAGAGGTGTGAACTGACATATTATGGTCCTAATTAGTATGTAACAGGAACACCTTGCATCTTAACAGGGATGTGTACACACTTTATATCCACTGTATACCACTAATGTGTCACACAAGTCCCTACCTTAGGCAATTTGTCCAGCCCATTTTGTTGGCCTCTGTCCAGACATCTTGGCACTGACAAGTTGTGAGGTATTCTACAGGAATGTTGAATTCACATCAGATAGACCCCAGTAGTGGCCACTGTGATGCAATGCAGTTAACCTCAGCACAAGTGAACATGCACAAAAAGCAATATAGGTATTACTTAAATCAATATAGCTATTACTGATGGTTGCATGCATGGTAAATTGCATGGCTTTCACATGCCTGGGATATTGCCAGGAACAACAGAACAATGTCATACTCACCAACTTCAGGCTGTTGTACCATTTGCAGACCAGAGAGTCTTAGGTAGTTGTGAGAGGGAGTTATTGTCAGCAGACTCACATGTGGCCTTGGTACAGGATGGATGCAGTATGTCTGCACATTTACAGTACTGACACCAATAATACACAATGTTCTGTCCTCACCATAGATGTGCACCTCTGTGCATTAGAAAACCCCATCCACAGCTGTAATCGGACCTGACACATGTATGTAGATACAATACAGATACATGTATGCCTGATAGATTAGTGTACTAATCCCCACTGGGCCCTTACCTGCACACTCATCATCCAGTGTGTGTGTGTGTTTGTGTGTGTGTGTGTGTGTGTGCGTGTGTGTGTGTATGTGTGTGTGTGTGTGTGTGCGTGTGTGTGTGTGTGTGTGTGTGTGTGTGTGTGTGTGTGTGTGTGTGTGTGTGTGTGTGTGCAACCAACCTCCACAATGCTTTCCTCAGCTTCATGGCTTGTGCGTTCAGCTGGTGCCCCAAGGTTGGTGAGGAGCTCCTCAGTGGGTGTCAGTGGGGGCTGAATGGCTGGAGCCCCACTTGTGGCTAGCCGGTCCATCACTACAGCAACAGCCTATTGACAGGCATGGTGGATAAGGTTAGTGGCCCGATGCTGCACCTGTTCATAAAGTTCTGCTGTGCAGGCCAGCATCATTTACTCTGTCGACCAGACTGTTCCACAGGTTAGTCCTCTCCTGCACATCTTCTGCTCTTTGTCCAAATAACAGGACATAATGTTTGATCACATATTGGGTGATGTTGTCAGTTTCCCCAACCGAGAATGGTGGTAGGCAAGCCCTCTGCATGTTACCTGGAAGACATAAACAAGAAAAAGGTCACAGGACCTGATACAGTTGTCAAATTGCACAGCGACAGTGGATATTACTTGCACATAATCCACCCTACACCATAACCCTCCAAGCTTTCATGGCTGTAGCAGCTTGCATTACACTCCTGGCCCTGAGCTATCTTATCAACCCAATGTTGGACACTTGATTGCATAATCCTCTATTCTCCATTCATTTCTGTGTAGAAAGTTGACAGTGTCCATCTTTCATGTGGATAGCGTGTGGATGGTGGCAGGTCTGTGTTTGACTGTGGTATGTGATGGAGCTGTGAGCACATGCTTGAGTTCATGTAGGAGGCAGACATTGATGTTATTATGCCCCATGGAGATATGCTGTTGTTGCCATCAGTAGGCAATATGTACATGCTCACCATTGCTGAAAGGAGGAGTGTGGTTGATGTGTATATCCCCCTTACAACTGGGGTGGACAGGGTGGCGATGTTCCCACCTAACCTGTCTGATGCAGGTTGCCTATATCCATGGCATGTGTGTATAAGTTGTTTTATACCCCCAGTACAGGGTGAATTGTGTTGTTTCCTCTGAGACTGACAAAATATGTGGAGACACTGTTGCAATTGTCCTTGGTGGTGTGGATATGTGTGATTTGTAGTCATAGTCAGCCTCATAGGAAGTCACCTGTGAACGTACATGCTTGCTAAGATAGAGATGGACTTGCTTCCAAGTTACTGCCTGCACCTATGCGTCCCTGTACAGCCAATATAGCAACCTATTATGTGGTTTGTGTATTGCTGCTATCCACCAAAGGGGATTACTCTACCTAGGTGGAGGGTGGTTATAAAGGTCAGGTACTGCTGAGTCCATCTAGCTACAGTGGATATAAAGGGTATACACCCCCTGTTACAATGCCTGGTATTTGTGCAGTTGGAACATGACACCACAATAACTCATTTCAAAACAATTCCTACCTTTAATGTAACCTATAGCCTGTACAATTCAATTGAAAACATAACAATCTGGTCTGTGAAAACATATGGAAATAATAATCAGTACAATAAGCTGGTTGAATGAGTGTGCACACCCTTAAACTGATATGTTGTGTATGCACCTCTTGAGATGGTTACAGCATTCATTCATCATGGTTTGGGCTCTAACATCATGGCACATCTTCACTTGGCAATAGTTGCACACCTTCTAGAAACATCTTTGTTTTTCAATGGAAATGTACAGGTTGGGGTCACATTCAAGATGAGAAACATTATGAAATGATTTTCTGTGGTCTGATTGTCATGCAGCACACAAACCTGGCATTCCAACAGTGGTGTGTACACTTGTGATATTCACCGTATATAGGTGTTGATATAGCTGGTAGTGGTAGGTATGGACAGAGGGTCACAACACAGTTGGACACTTCTGTGATTACTGCCTGATAATCATGCCTTCTCTAGTACCCATATCAGTGTCAGGGCAATTCAACAACCAGTAGCTGTACACAGTTATGTCTGTTGTATGTACTGATACTGATATTACACAACATACACAACCTATGTACCTGACTGCTTGAATCCCATGTGATTAGTTTTCTGCCTTCCAGTTGAACATATGCATAATTACATGTGCTCAGGGGATACCTGGTATAGATTTCTGTTCTGTGTTAGTATGGCATACTGTATTTACAGTCTTGCCACTCAGTCATACTTCTCAACCTGTTATATCAGTACATCTTGACAATGGTACACATAAATGGGTGACAAAAGGGACATCAGTAATGATACTGTATTAATATAAGTGCACCATACATCAGTATGTTGATTGCATAGTAGACTTTGACATCACTGTGATAACCTGGAAGATGTCCAACAGTCATAAGTATGCTATTATATCACAATGACATTGCTCACAGACCTGCCAATAGTTTGGCTGACATAACACAGGTATATGTGTATGTGACTACAGATATCAGTCACAAATGTACTTACTGTTCAGCAGAACACTGTACAGTTGAATGTTATTAATTCAATACATCACATGCAGTTTAACACACATCTGCAACAGTACTTTACTATGCAGATGCCCTATATAGGTCTCTTAGCTTTACAAGACAAATGTGTCATACTCATATTCACAGGTAACATATGGATATGGGCAACATCCCATTAACTGGCCTAGCAGTGGCACAGTCACAACTGTTTGACCGACACCCTAGCAGTTGTGATATATGAGCTGTCCTTTTCCAGGGTGAGTCAGGCTCCTGAGCTGTGATCCTACCTCACAACCTCTTAGAGCATCACATCTGGACAAAGCCTAAAATGATGGGAGGATTAATAGGGACAGACTTTAAATATTCCTGTTACAAACATAGGAAGTTTGTAGAATGATACATTGTGCATTAGCGTGAATATTCTTAAGGAAGTGGAGTCTTAAACTCAAGTGTTTGTCATTACTTGATGACTTAAATCCTCAGCTATTTGCCAGAAAAGTACAGATTTCAGGAGGAAAAGACAAAAAACTATGATGGGAAAATCTGGACATTCTGTGAAGATCTGTACAGTTGAGTGGTATGGCTGTGATCTCTCCCACTGCAGAGAGGGCCAGATGCTATGGCCACAACATTTGTTCAGCAGGACATTAGTACAGCAAGTCTTGTTGGGACATATACTCCTCCAAATCATATTTCCCATTATTACAGACCAAGTACTATAGTCAATCCCGTGCTTACGTTACACTTACTTTTTTTCTTCTCTTCCAGTTTATGTTTTGTTTTCTCTCTCTCTCTCTGCACTACAGGGATATAGCTGGTTTGAATAGGTGGCAGCATGGATTTTGTAGGTGATGCTCATGACCAGGTGATGGTCTGTGCACCTATTGGTGTTCACTACTTGCTAACTGCATGCAGAACAGCTGTGTAGTTCTTTCAATAGCCAATGTCATGGCAACACAGTCCTATAATTGAGTACTCCATGTGGGCGTTGGCCCTTTCCCTTACCTGTGAGGAAGACATCCTGGAGTTGTGTGAGCTACTACCTCTTACAACAAGACTTGTGGAGACAAGCCAACTAAATGGTGGAGAAGGTTCAAGACCTAGGGTCAGAATGTGAGTATTGCTGTTATATGTTTGGAATACTGCTTGTTTAACAGGGTTTGATTGCACATGATACTTCTGCATGGGTTTCA